>NW_028125584.1:0-256534 GCF_965194825.1 Balaenoptera physalus | reverse complement strand
CATTGTGATGGAACGTGTCATGGAGCATTATGATGAATGTGGTCATGGAGCATTTTGATGATATTGGGCATGGAGCATTGTGATGACAAGCTCCATATAGCATTTTGATGACAAGGGCCTTTTAGCATTGTGATGAAACGGGTCATGGAGTTTTGTGATGAATATGGTTATTGAGCATTATGACGACTGTGGGCATGGAGCACTCTGATAACAGGGGTCATGGGGAGCATTGTGATGTCCAGCATCATGGAGCATTGTGATGACAAGGCCATGGAACATTGTGATGACAGGTGCATGGAGGTTTGTGAAGAATGTGGTCATGGAGCATTGTGATGTTAGTGGGCATGGAGCATTGTGATAACAGTGGCCATGGAGCATTGTGATGAAAGGGGTACTGGAGCATTGTGATGAAATGGGTCATGGAGCATTGTGATGACAGGTATCATGAAGCATTGTGATGAAAATTGTCATGGAGCATTGTGATGACAAGCGCCTTTGAGCATTGTGATGACAAGGGCCTTTTAGCATTGTGATGAAACGTGTCATAGAGCTTTCTAATGAATGTGGTCATGGTGCATTGTGATGAGAGTGGGCATGGAGCATTGTGATGACAAGCGCCATGGACTATTTTGATGACAAGTGGCATGGAGCTTTGTGATGACAGGTTCATGGAGACTTGTGATGACAGGGTCATGGAGCATTGTGATAACAGGGGCCATGGAGAATTGTGATGAAAGGGGTACTGGAGCATCGTGATGAAAGGGGTCATGGATTATTTTCATGATAGCGATCATGGAGCATTGTGATGAAAGTTGGCATGGAGCATTGTGATGAAAGGGATAATGGAGCATTTTGATGAAAGCAGTCATGGAGCATTGTGATGAAATGTGTCATGGAGCATTGTGATGACACTGCATATGGATCATTCTGGTGATAAGTGCTATGGAGCATTGTGATGACAAGTGTCATGGAGCATTTTGATGAAAGGGTCCTAGAGCATTTTGATGAGAGGGGTTATGGAGCATTGTGATGACAGATGTTATAGAGAGTTGTGATGACACGGGCATGGAGCATTGTGATGACAAGATACATGGAGCATTGTGATGACAGGGATCATGGGACATTGTGATGACAGGGGGCATGGATTATTGTGCTGAAATGCGTCGGGGGCATTGTGATGAAAGTGGTCATGGATTATTGTGATGAAATGGATAATGGAGCATTGGGATGACAGGGGGCATTGAGCATTGAGATGAAAAGTGTCACGGAGCATTGTGATATCATGGATCATGGAGCATTGTGATGACAAGAGCCATGGAACATTGTGATGACAGGGGTCATTGATCATTGTGATGAAAGTTGTCATGAAGCATTGTGATGACACGGGGCATGGATCATTGTGATGATAGGGGTCATGAAGCATTGTGATGTCAGGTGTCATGGAGCAGTGTGATGGCGGGCCTTGGACAGTGTGATGAGAGGGGTCATGGAGCATTGTGATGAAAGTGGTCAGGGAGCATTGTGATGAAAGGGGTAATGGAGCTTTGTAATAAAATTGGTCATGGAGCTTTGTGATGATAGCGATCATAGAGCATTGTGATGAAAGGCGTACTGGGGCATTGTGATGAAAGGGGTCATGGATCATTGTGATGATAACGATCATGGAGCATTTTGTTGAAAGTGGTCATGGAGCATTTTGATGAAATGGATCATGGAGCATTGTGATGAAAGTTGTCGTGGAGCCTTTTGATGACAGGGGTCATGGAGCATTGTGATGATAAGGGTCATGGAGCATTGTGATGACAGGTGTCATTGAACATTGTAATAAAATGTGTCATGGAGCATTGTGATGACAGTGGGCATGGATCAGTGTGATGACAAGGGCCATGGAGCATTGTTATGAGAAGTGTCATGGACCATTGTGATGAAAGGGATAATGGAGCATTGTGATGACAGATTTCATGGATTATTGTGATGACAAGGGCCATGGAGAATTTTGAGGACAAGTGTCATGTAGCATTGTGATGACACGGGCATGGAGAATTGTGATGAAAGGGGTCACCGGGCATTGTGATGATAGTGGTTTTGGAGCTTTATGTTGACAGAGGGCATGGAGGATTCTGATGAAAGGGGTACTAGAGCATTGTGATGAAAGTCTTCATGGAGCATTGTGATGACAATGGTCATGGAGCATTGTGATGACAGGGGTTATAGAGCATTGTGATGACAGTGGACATGGAGCACTGTGATGACAGAGGTCATGGGGCATTGTCATTACAGGGGGCATGGAGTATTGTGATGAAAGTCCTACTGGAGCATTGTGATAAAAGTGGTTATGGATTATTGTGTTGAAATGTATAATGGATCATTGTGATGACAGGGAGCATGGAGCATTGTGATGAAAGTGGTACTGGAGCACTGTGATGAAATGTGTCATGGATCACTGTGATGATAGCGATCATGGAGCATTGTGATGAAACTGGTCATGGATCGTTTTGATGAAAGGGCTCATGGAGCATTGTGATGAAAGTGTTCATGGAGCATTGTGATGAAAGAGTTCATGGAGCATTGTGATGAAAGAGTTCATGGAGAATTCTGATGACAGGAGTCATGGAGCATTGGGATGACATGGACCGTGGAGCATTGTGATGACACGGGCATGAAGCATTGTGATGACAAGGGTCATTGAGCATTTTGATGACAGGGATCATTTATCATTGTGATGATATGTGCCATGCAGCATTGTGATGAAAAGTGTACTGGAGCATTGTGATGAAATGGGTCATGGATCATTTGGATGACAGCGATCACCAAGCATTGTGATGAAATTGGTCATGGCTTATTGTGATGAAAGGGATCATGAAGCATTATGATGACAGAGGGCATGGAGCATTGTGATGAAAGGGGTCATGGAGCATTGTGATGACGCGGGCCATGGTTCACGGTGGTGAGAGGGGTCATGGGGCATTTTGATGAAAGTGGTCAAGGAGCATTGTGATGACCACTGCCGTGAAGCATTGTGATGACAGGGGCCATTTAGCATTGTGATGAAACGGGTCAAGGAGCATAGTGATGACAAGGGCCATTGAGCATTCTGATGCAAAGCGTCATGGAGCATTTTGAAGACAGCGTCATGGGGCATTGTGATGAATGGGGTACTGGAGCATTGTGATTAAAGCGTTCATGGATCATTGTGATGATAGCGATCATGGATCATTGTGATGACAGGGGTCAGTGAGCATTTTGATGAGAAGTATCTTGGAGCATTGTGATGACAGGTTTCATGAGCATTGTGATGAAAGGAGTCATGGAGCTTGTGATGGCAGGGGGCATGGAGCATTGTGAGGAAAGGCGTATTGGAGCATTGTAATGAAAGTGTCATGGATTATTATGATGCAAGGGATCATGGGGCACTGTGATGACAGGGGGCATGGAGCATTGTGATGCCAACGGTCATGGATCATTGTGATGAAAGTGGTTATGGAGCAATTTCATGACAACGGCCATAGAGCACTGTGATGACAAGGGTCGGGTGTATTGTGATGACAGTGGTCATGGAGCATTGTAATGACAAGGGCCATGAAGCGTTGTGCTGACAGGGGTCATGGGACATTGTGGTGACAGAAGTCAAGGACCATTGTGATGAAGGGGTAATGGAGCATTGTAATAAAAGGGGTCATGTGGCATTGGGATGACAAGCGCCATGGAGCATTGTGATGACAAGGGCCATTTAATATTGTGATGAAACCTGTCATGGAGCATTGTGATGAGAGGGGTCATGGCGCATTGTGATGACAAGGTTCATGGAGCATTGTGATGAAAGTGGGTACTGGAGCATTGTGATGAAAGTGGTTATGGATCATTGTGATGATAGCGATCATGGAGCATTGTGATGAAAGTTGTCATGGAGCATTGTGATGAAATGGATCATGGAGCATTGTGAGGAAAGTTTCATGGAGCATTGTGATGACACGGTCCATGAATTATTGTGATGACCAGGGTAATGGAGCATTGTAATGACACGGACATGGAGCATTTTGATGACAAGATCCATGGAGAATTGTGATGACAGGGGTCATGGAGCATTGTGATGAAAGGAATCATGGAGCATTGCGATGACACGGGCCAAGGAGCATTGTGATGAAAAGAGTCATGGAGCATTGCGATGACACAGGCTAAGGTGCATTGTGATGAAAGGAGTCATGGAGCATTGTGATGAATATGGTCTTGAAGCATTGAGATGACAAGGGACATGGAGCATTGTGATGACAAACGCCGTGGAGCATTGTGATGACAAGGGCCATGTAGTATTTTGATGAAACTGGTCATGGAGCATTTTGATGACATTGGGCAAGGAGCATTGTGATGACAAGGTCTATGGAGCATTGTGATGACAAGCGTCATGGAGCATTGTGATGACACTGGTCATAGGGCATTGCGATAACAGTGTTCATGGAGCATTGTGATGGCAAGGGCCATGGAACATAGTGATGACAGGGGTTATGCAGCATTGTGATGACAAGCACCATGGAACATTGTGATGACAAGGGCCATTTAGAATTGTGATGAAACGGGTCATGGAGTATTGTGATGAATGTGCTCATGGAGCATCTTGATGACAGTGGGCATTGAGCATTGTGATGACAAGGGCCATGGAGCATTGTGATGAGAAGCGCCATGGAGCATTGTGATGACAAAGGCCATTTAGCATTGTGATGGGACGTGTCATGGAGCATTATGATGAATGTGGTCATGGAGCATTTTGATGATATTGGGCATGGAGCATTGTGATGACAAGCTCCATATAGCATTTTGATGACAAGGGCCTTTTAGCATTGTGATGAAACGGGTCATGGAGTTTTGTGATGAATATGGTTATTGAGCATTATGACGACTGTGGGCATGGAGCACTCTGATAACAGGGGTCATGGAGCATTGTGATGTCCAGCATCATGGAGCATTGTGATGACAAGGCCATGGAACATTGTGATGACAGGTGCATGGAGGTTTGTGAAGAATGTGGTCATGGAGCATTGTGATGTTAGTGGGCATGGAGCATTGTGATAACAGTTGTCATGGAGCATTGTGATAACAGTGGCCATGGAGCATTGTGATGAAAGGGGTACTGGAGCATTGTGATGAAATGGGTCATGGAGCATTGTGATGACAGGTATCATGAAGCATTGTGATGAAAATTGTCATGGAGCATTGTGATGACAAGGGCCTTTGAGCATTGTGATGACAAGGGCCTTTTAGCATTGTGATGAAACGTGTCATAGAGCTTTCTAATGAATGTGGTCATGGTGCATTGTGATGCGAGTGGGCATGGAGCATTGTGATGACAAGCGCCATGGACTATTTTGATGACAAGTGGCATGGAGCTTTGTGATGACAGGTTCATGGAGACTTGTGATGACAGGGTCATGGAGCATTGTGATAACAGGGGCCATGGAGAATTGTGATGAAAGGGGTACTGGAGGATTGTGATGAAAGGGGTCATGGATTATTTTCATGATAGCGATCATGGAGCATTGTGATGAAAGTTGGCATGGAGCATTGTGATGAAAGGGATAATGGAGCATTTTGATGAAAGCAGTCATGGAGCATTTTGATGAAATGTGTCATGGAGCATTGTGATGACACTGCATATGGATCATTCTGGTGATAAGTGCTATGGAGCATTGTGATGACAAGTGTCATGGAGCATTTTGATGAAAGGGTCCTAGAGCATTTTGATGAGAGGGGTTATGGAGCATTGTGATGACAGATGTTATAGAGAGTTGTGATGACACGGGCATGGAGCATTGTGATGACAAGATACATGGAGCATTGTGATGACAGGGATCATGGGACATTGTGATGACAGGGGGCATGGATTATTGTGCTGAAATGCGTCGGGGGCATTGTGATGAAAGTGGTCATGGATTATTGTGATGAAATGGATAATGGAGCATTGGGATGACAGGGGGCATTGAGCATTGAGATGAAAAGTGTCACGGAGCATTGTGATATCATGGATCATGGAGCATTGTGATGACAAGAGCCATGGAACATTGTGATGACAGGGGTCATTGATCATTGTGATGAAAGTTGTCATGAAGCATTGTGATGACACGGGGCATGGATCATTGTGATGATAGGGGTCATGAAGCATTGTGATGTCAGGTGTCATGGAGCAGTGTGATGGCGGGCCTTGGACAGTGTGATGAGAGGGGTCATGGAGCATTGTGATGAAAGTGGTCAGGGAGCATTGTGATGAAAGGGGTAATGGAGCTTTGTAATAAAATTGGTCATGGAGCTTTGTGATGATAGCGATCATAGAGCATTGTGATGAAAGGCGTACTGGGGCATTGTGATGAAAGGGGTCATGGATCATTGTGATGATAACGATCATGGAGCATTTTGTTGAAAGTGGTCATGGAGCATTTTGATGAAATGGATCATGGAGCATTGTGATGAAAGTTGTCGTGGAGCCTTTTGATGACAGGGGTCATGGAGCATTGTGATGATAAGGGTCATGGAGCATTGTGATGACAGGTGTCATTGAACATTGTAATAAAATGTGTCATGGAGCATTGTGATGACAGTGGGCATGGATCAGTGTGATGACAAGGGCCATGGAGCATTGTTATGAGAAGTGTCATGGACCATTGTGATGAAAGGGATAATGGAGCATTGTGATGACAGATTTCATGGATTATTGTGATGACAAGGGCCATGGAGAATTTTGAGGACAAGTGTCATGTAGCATTGTGATGACACGGGCATGGAGAATTGTGATGAAAGGGGTCACCGGGCATTGTGATGATAGTGGTTTTGGAGCTTTATGTTGACAGAGGGCATGGAGGATTCTGATGAAAGGGGTACTAGAGCATTGTGATGAAAGTCTTCATGGAGCATTGTGATGACAATGGTCATGGAGCATTGTGATGACAGGGGTTATAGAGCATTGTGATGACAGTGGACATGGAGCACTGTGATGACAGAGGTCATGGGGCATTGTCATTACAGGGGGCATGGAGTATTGTGATGAAAGTCCTACTGGAGCATTGTGATAAAAGTGGTTATGGATTATTGTGTTGAAATGTATAATGGATCATTGTGATGACAGGGAGCATGGAGCATTGTGATGAAAGTGGTACTGGAGCACTGTGATGAAATGTGTCATGGATCACTGTGATGATAGCGATCATGGAGCATTGTGATGAAACTGGTCATGGATCGTTTTGATGAAAGGGCTCATGGAGCATTGTGATGAAAGTGTTCATGGAGCATTGTGATGAAAGAGTTCATGGAGCATTGTGATGAAAGAGTTCATGGAGAATTCTGATGACAGGAGTCATGGAGCATTGGGATGACATGGACCGTGGAGCATTGTGATGACACGGGCATGAAGCATTGTGATGACAAGGGTCATTGAGCATTTTGATGACAGGGATCATTTATCATTGTGATGATATGTGCCATGCAGCATTGTGATGAAAAGTGTACTGGAGCATTGTGATGAAATGGGTCATGGATCATTTGGATGACAGCGATCACCAAGCATTGTGATGAAATTGGTCATGGCTTATTGTGATGAAAGGGAGCATGAAGCATTATGATGACAGAGGGCATGGAGCATTGTGATGAAAGGGGTCATGGAGCATTGTGATGACGCGGGCCATGGTTCACGGTGGTGAGAGGGGTCATGGGGCATTTTGATGAAAGTGGTCAAGGAGCATTGTGATGACCACTGCCGTGAAGCATTGTGATGACAGGGGCCATTTAGCATTGTGATGAAACGGGTCAAGGAGCATAGTGATGACAAGGGCCATTGAGCATTCTGATGCAAAGCGTCATGGAGCATTTTGAAGACAGCGTCATGGGGCATTGTGATGAATGGGGTACTGGAGCATTGTGATTAAAGCGTTCATGGATCATTGTGATGATAGCGATCATGGATCATTGTGATGACAGGGGTCAGTGAGCATTTTGATGAGAAGTATCTTGGAGCATTGTGATGACAGGTTTCATGAGCATTGTGATGAAAGGAGTCATGGAGCTTGTGATGGCAGGGGGCATGGAGCATTGTGAGGAAAGGCGTATTGGAGCATTGTAATGAAAGTGTCATGGATTATTATGATGCAAGGGATCATGGGGCACTGTGATGACAGGGGGCATGGAGCATTGTGATGCCAACGGTCATGGATCATTGTGATGAAAGTGGTTATGGAGCAATTTCATGACAACGGCCATAGAGCACTGTGATGACAAGGGTCGGGTGTATTGTGATGACAGTGGTCATGGAGCATTGTAATGACAAGGGCCATGAAGCGTTGTGCTGACAGGGGTCATGGGACATTGTGGTGACAGAAGTCAAGGACCATTGTGATGAAGGGGTAATGGAGCATTGTAATAAAAGGGGTCATGTGGCATTGGGATGACAAGCGCCATGGAGCATTGTGATGACAAGGGCCATTTAATATTGTGATGAAACCTGTCATGGAGCATTGTGATGAGAGGGGTCATGACGCATTGTGATGACAAGGTTCATGGAGCATTGTGATGAAAGTGGGTACTGGAGCATTGTGATGAAAGTGGTTATGGATCATTGTGATGATAGCGATCATGGAGCATTTTGATGAAAGTTGTCATGGAGCATTGTGATATAATGGATCATGGAGCATTGTGAGGAAAGTTTCATGGAGCATTGTGATGACACGGTCCATGAATTATTGTGATGACCAGGGTAATGGAGCATTGTAATGACACGGACATGGAGCATTTTGATGACAAGATCCATGGAGAATTGTGATGACAGGTGTCATGGAGCATTGTGATGAAAGGAATCATGGAGCATTGCGATGACACGGGCCAAGGAGCATTGTGATGAAAAGAGTCATGGAGCATTGCGATGACACAGGCTAAGGTGCATTGTGATGAAAGGAGTCATGGAGCATTGTGATGAATATGGTCTTGAAGCATTGAGATGACAAGGGACATGGAGCATTGTGATGACAAACGCCGTGGAGCATTGTGATGACAAGGGCCATGTAGTATTTTGATGAAACTGGTCATGGAGCATTTTGATGACATTGGGCAAGGAGCATTGTGATGACAAGGTCTATGGAGCATTGTGATGACAAGCGTCATGGAGCATTGTGATGACACTGGTCATAGGGCATTGCGATAACAGTGTTCATGGAGCATTGTGATGGCAAGGGCCATGGAACATAGTGATGACAGGGGTTATGCAGCATTGTGATGACAAGCACCATGGAACATTGTGATGACAAGGGCCATTTAGAACTGTGATGAAACGGGTCATGGAGTATTGTGATGAATGTGCTCATGGAGCATCTTGATGACAGTGGGCATTGAGCATTGTGATGACAAGGGCCATGGAGCATTGTGATGAGAAGCGCCATGGAGCATTGTGATGACAAAGGCCATTTAGCATTGTGATGGGACGTGTCATGGAGCATTATGATGAATGTGGTCATGGAGCATTTTGATGATATTGGGCATGGAGCATTGTGATGACAAGCTCCATATAGCATTTTGATGACAAGGGCCTTTTAGCATTGTGATGAAACGGGTCATGGAGTTTTGTGATGAATATGGTTATTGAGCATTATGACGACTGTGGGCATGGAGCACTCTGATAACAGGGGTCATGGAGCATTGTGATGTCCAGCATCATGGAGCATTGTGATGACAAGGCCATGGAACATTGTGATGACAGGTGCATGGAGGTTTGTGAAGAATGTGGTCATGGAGCATTGTGATGTTAGTGGGCATGGAGCATTGTGATAACAGTTGTCATGGAGCATTGTGATAACAGTGGCCATGGAGCATTGTGATGAAAGGGGTACTGGAGCATTGTGATGAAATGGGTCATGGAGCATTGTGATGACAGGTATCATGAAGCATTGTGATGAAAATTGTCATGGAGCATTGTGATGACAAGGGCCTTTGAGCATTGTGATGACAAGGGCCTTTTAGCATTGTGATGAAACGTGTCATAGAGCTTTCTAATGAATGTGGTCATGGTGCATTGTGATGCGAGTGGGCATGGAGCATTGTGATGACAAGCGCCATGGACTATTTTGATGACAAGTGGCATGGAGCTTTGTGATGACAGGTTCATGGAGACTTGTGATGACAGGGTCATGGAGCATTGTGATAACAGGGGCCATGGAGAATTGTGATGAAAGGGGTACTGGAGGATTGTGATGAAAGGGGTCATGGATTATTTTCATGATAGCGATCATGGAGCATTGTGATGAAAGTTGGCATGGAGCATTGTGATGAAAGGGATAATGGAGCATTTTGATGAAAGCAGTCATGGAGCATTGTGATGAAATGTGTCATGGAGCATTGTGATGACACTGCATATGGATCATTCTGGTGATAAGTGCTATGGAGCATTGTGATGACAAGTGTCATGGAGCATTTTGATGAAAGGGTCCTAGAGCATTTTGATGAGAGGGGTTATGGAGCATTGTGATGACAGATGTTATAGAGAGTTGTGATGACACGGGCATGGAGCATTGTGATGACAAGATACATGGAGCATTGTGATGACAGGGATCATGGGACATTGTGATGACAGGGGGCATGGATTATTGTGCTGAAATGCGTCGGGGGCATTGTGATGAAAGTGGTCATGGATTATTGTGATGAAATGGATAATGGAGCATTGGGATGACAGGGGGCATTGAGCATTGAGATGAAAAGTGTCACGGAGCATTGTGATATCATGGATCATGGAGCATTGTGATGACAAGAGCCATGGAACATTGTGATGACAGGGGTCATTGATCATTGTGATGAAAGTTGTCATGAAGCATTGTGATGACACGGGGCATGGATCATTGTGATGATAGGGGTCATGAAGCATTGTGATGTCAGGTGTCATGGAGCAGTGTGATGGCGGGCCTTGGACAGTGTGATGAGAGGGGTCATGGAGCATTGTGATGAAAGTGGTCAGGGAGCATTGTGATGAAAGGGGTAATGGAGCTTTGTAATAAAATTGGTCATGGAGCTTTGTGATGATAGCGATCATAGAGCATTGTGATGAAAGGCGTACTGGGGCATTGTGATGAAAGGGGTCATGGATCATTGTGATGATAACGATCATGGAGCATTTTGTTGAAAGTGGTCATGGAGCATTTTGATGAAATGGATCATGGAGCATTGTGATGAAAGTTGTCGTGGAGCCTTTTGATGACAGGGGTCATGGAGCATTGTGATGATAAGGGTCATGGAGCATTGTGATGACAGGTGTCATTGAACATTGTAATAAAATGTGTCATGGAGCATTGTGATGACAGTGGGCATGGATCAGTGTGATGACAAGGGCCATGGAGCATTGTTATGAGAAGTGTCATGGACCATTGTGATGAAAGGGATAATGGAGCATTGTGATGACAGATTTCATGGATTATTGTGATGACAAGGGCCATGGAGAATTTTGAGGACAAGTGTCATGTAGCATTGTGATGACACGGGCATGGAGAATTGTGATGAAAGGGGTCACCGGGCATTGTGATGATAGTGGTTTTGGAGCTTTATGTTGACAGAGGGCATGGAGGATTCTGATGAAAGGGGTACTAGAGCATTGTGATGAAAGTCTTCATGGAGCATTGTGATGACAATGGTCATGGAGCATTGTGATGACAGGGGTTATAGAGCATTGTGATGACAGTGGACATGGAGCACTGTGATGACAGAGGTCATGGGGCATTGTCATTACAGGGGGCATGGAGTATTGTGATGAAAGTCCTACTGGAGCATTGTGATAAAAGTGGTTATGGATTATTGTGTTGAAATGTATAATGGATCATTGTGATGACAGGGAGCATGGAGCATTGTGATGAAAGTGGTACTGGAGCACTGTGATGAAATGTGTCATGGATCACTGTGATGATAGCGATCATGGAGCATTGTGATGAAACTGGTCATGGATCGTTTTGATGAAAGGGCTCATGGAGCATTGTGATGAAAGTGTTCATGGAGCATTGTGATGAAAGAGTTCATGGAGCATTGTGATGAAAGAGTTCATGGAGAATTCTGATGACAGGAGTCATGGAGCATTGGGATGACATGGACCGTGGAGCATTGTGATGACACGGGCATGAAGCATTGTGATGACAAGGGTCATTGAGCATTCTGATGACAGGGATCATTTATCATTGTGATGATATGTGCCATGCAGCATTGTGATGAAAAGTGTACTGGAGCATTGTGATGAAATGGGTCATGGATCATTTGGATGACAGCGATCACCAAGCATTGTGATGAAATTGGTCATGGCTTATTGTGATGAAAGGGAGCATGAAGCATTATGATGACAGAGGGCATGGAGCATTGTGATGAAAGGGGTCATGGAGCATTGTGATGACGCGGGCCATGGTTCACGGTGGTGAGAGGGGTCATGGGGCATTTTGATGAAAGTGGTCAAGGAGCATTGTGATGACCACTGCCGTGAAGCATTGTGATGACAGGGGCCATTTAGCATTGTGATGAAACGGGTCAAGGAGCATAGTGATGACAAGGGCCATTGAGCATTCTGATGCAAAGCGTCATGGAGCATTTTGAAGACAGCGTCATGGGGCATTGTGATGAATGGGGTACTGGAGCATTGTGATTAAAGCGTTCATGGATCATTGTGATGATAGCGATCATGGATCATTGTGATGACAGGGGTCAGTGAGCATTTTGATGAGAAGTATCTTGGAGCATTGTGATGACAGGTTTCATGAGCATTGTGATGAAAGGAGTCATGGAGCTTGTGATGGCAGGGGGCATGGAGCATTGTGAGGAAAGGCGTATTGGAGCATTGTAATGAAAGTGTCATGGATTATTATGATGCAAGGGATCATGGGGCACTGTGATGACAGGGGGCATGGAGCATTGTGATGCCAACGGTCATGGATCATTGTGATGAAAGTGGTTATGGAGCAATTTCATGACAACGGCCATAGAGCACTGTGATGACAAGGGTCGGGTGTATTGTGATGACAGTGGTCATGGAGCATTGTAATGACAAGGGCCATGAAGCGTTGTGCTGACAGGGGTCATGGGACATTGTGGTGACAGAAGTCAAGGACCATTGTGATGAAGGGGTAATGGAGCATTGTAATAAAAGGGGTCATGTGGCATTGGGATGACAAGCGCCATGGAGCATTGTGATGACAAGGGCCATTTAATATTGTGATGAAACCTGTCATGGAGCATTGTGATGAGAGGGGTCATGACGCATTGTGATGACAAGGTTCATGGAGCATTGTGATGAAAGTGGGTACTGGAGCATTGTGATGAAAGTGGTTATGGATCATTGTGATGATAGCGATCATGGAGCATTTTGATGAAAGTTGTCATGGAGCATTGTGATATAATGGATCATGGAGCATTGTGAGGAAAGTTTCATGGAGCATTGTGATGACACGGTCCATGAATTATTGTGATGACCAGGGTAATGGAGCATTGTAATGACACGGACATGGAGCATTTTGATGACAAGATCCATGGAGAATTGTGATGACAGGTGTCATGGAGCATTGTGATGAAAGGAATCATGGAGCATTGCGATGACACGGGCCAAGGAGCATTGTGATGAAAAGAGTCATGGAGCATTGCGATGACACAGGCTAAGGTGCATTGTGATGAAAGGAGTCATGGAGCATTGTGATGAATATGGTCTTGAAGCATTGAGATGACAAGGGACATGGAGCATTGTGATGACAAACGCCGTGGAGCATTGTGATGACAAGGGCCATGTAGTATTTTGATGAAACTGGTCATGGAGCATTTTGATGACATTGGGCAAGGAGCATTGTGATGACAAGGTCTATGGAGCATTGTGATGACAAGCGTCATGGAGCATTGTGATGACACTGGTCATAGGGCATTGCGATAACAGTGTTCATGGAGCATTGTGATGGCAAGGGCCATGGAACATAGTGATGACAGGGGTTATGCAGCATTGTGATGACAAGCACCATGGAACATTGTGATGACAAGGGCCATTTAGAATTGTGATGAAACGGGTCATGGAGTATTGTGATGAATGTGCTCATGGAGCATCTTGATGACAGTGGGCATTGAGCATTGTGATGACAAGGGCCATGGAGCATTGTGATGAGAAGCGCCATGGAGCATTGTGATGACAAAGGCCATTTAGCATTGTGATGGGACGTGTCATGGAGCATTATGATGAATGTGGTCATGGAGCATTTTGATGATATTGGGCATGGAGCATTGTGATGACAAGCTCCATATAGCATTTTGATGACAAGGGCCTTTTAGCATTGTGATGAAACGGGTCATGGAGTTTTGTGATGAATATGGTTATTGAGCATTATGATGACTGTGGGCATGGAGCACTCTGATAACAGGGGTCATGGAGCATTGTGATGTCCAGCATCATGGAGCATTGTGATGACAAGGCCATGGAACATTGTGATGACAGGTGCATGGAGGTTTGTGAAGAATGTGGTCATGGAGCATTGTGATGTTAGTGGGCATGGAGCATTGTGATAACAGTTGTCATGGAGCATTGTGATAACAGTGGCCATGGAGCATTGTGATGAAAGGGGTACTGGAGCATTGTGATGAAATGGGTCATGGAGCATTGTGATGACAGGTATCATGAAGCATTGTGATGAAAATTGTCATGGAGCATTGTGATGACAAGGGCCTTTGAGCATTGTGATGACAAGGGCCTTTTAGCATTGTGATGAAACGTGTCATAGAGCTTTCTAATGAATGTGGTCATGGTGCATTGTGATGCGAGTGGGCATGGAGCATTGTGATGACAAGCGCCATGGACTATTTTGATGACAAGTGGCATGGAGCTTTGTGATGACAGGTTCATGGAGACTTGTGATGACAGGGTCATGGAGCATTGTGATAACAGGGGCCATGGAGAATTGTGATGAAAGGGGTACTGGAGGATTGTGATGAAAGGGGTCATGGATTATTTTCATGATAGCGATCATGGAGCATTGTGATGAAAGTTGGCATGGAGCATTGTGATGAAAGGGATAATGGAGCATTTTGATGAAAGCAGTCATGGAGCATTGTGATGAAATGTGTCATGGAGCATTGTGATGACACTGCATATGGATCATTCTGGTGATAAGTGCTATGGAGCATTGTGATGACAAGTGTCATGGAGCATTTTGATGAAAGGGTCCTAGAGCATTTTGATGAGAGGGGTTATGGAGCATTGTGATGACAGATGTTATAGAGAGTTGTGATGACACGGGCATGGAGCATTGTGATGACAAGATACATGGAGCATTGTGATGACAGGGATCATGGGACATTGTGATGACAGGGGGCATGGATTATTGTGCTGAAATGCGTCGGGGGCATTGTGATGAAAGTGGTCATGGATTATTGTGATGAAATGGATAATGGAGCATTGGGATGACAGGGGGCATTGAGCATTGAGATGAAAAGTGTCACGGAGCATTGTGATATCATGGATCATGGAGCATTGTGATGACAAGAGCCATGGAACATTGTGATGACAGGGGTCATTGATCATTGTGATGAAAGTTGTCATGAAGCATTGTGATGACACGGGGCATGGATCATTGTGATGATAGGGGTCATGAAGCATTGTGATGTCAGGTGTCATGGAGCAGTGTGATGGCGGGCCTTGGACAGTGTGATGAGAGGGGTCATGGAGCATTGTGATGAAAGTGGTCAGGGAGCATTGTGATGAAAGGGGTAATGGAGCTTTGTAATAAAATTGGTCATGGAGCTTTGTGATGATAGCGATCATAGAGCATTGTGATGAAAGGCGTACTGGGGCATTGTGATGAAAGGGGTCATGGATCATTGTGATGATAACGATCATGGAGCATTTTGTTGAAAGTGGTCATGGAGCATTTTGATGAAATGGATCATGGAGCATTGTGATGAAAGTTGTCGTGGAGCCTTTTGATGACAGGGGTCATGGAGCATTGTGATGATAAGGGTCATGGAGCATTGGGATGACAGGTGTCATTGAACATTGTAATAAAATGTGTCATGGAGCATTGTGATGACAGTGGGCATGGATCAGTGTGATGACAAGGGCCATGGAGCATTGTTATGAGAAGTGTCATGGACCATTGTGATGAAAGGGATAATGGAGCATTGTGATGACAGATTTCATGGATTATTGTGATGACAAGGGCCATGGAGAATTTTGAGGACAAGTGTCATGTAGCATTGTGATGACACGGGCATGGAGAATTGTGATGAAAGGGGTCACTGGGCATTGTGATGATAGTGGTTTTGGAGCTTTATGTTGACAGAGGGCATGGAGGATTCTGATGAAAGGGGTACTAGAGCATTGTGATGAAAGTCTTCATGGAGCATTGTGATGACAATGGTCATGGAGCATTGTGATGACAGGGGTTATAGAGCATTGTGATGACAGTGGACATGGAGCACTGTGATGACAGTGGTCATGGGGCATTGTCATTACAGGGGGCATGGAGTATTGTGATGAAAGTCCTACTGGAGCATTGTGATAAAAGTGGTTATGGATTATTGTGTTGAAATGTATAATGGATCATTGTGATGACAGGGAGCATGGAGCATTGTGATGAAAGTGGTACTGGAGCACTGTGATGAAATGTGTCATGGATCACTGTGATGATAGCGATCATGGAGCATTGTGATGAAACTGGTCATGGATCGTTTTGATGAAAGGGCTCATGGAGCATTGTGATGAAAGTGTTCATGGAGCATTGTGATGAAAGAGTTCATGGAGAATTCTGATGACAGGAGTCATGGAGCATTGGGATGACATGGACCGTGGAGCATTGTGATGACACGGGCATGAAGCATTGTGATGACAAGGGTCATTGAGCATTTTGATGACAGGGATCATTTATCATTGTGATGATATGTGCCATGCAGCATTGTGATGAAAAGTGTACTGGAGCATTGTGATGAAATGGGTCATGGATCATTTGGATGACAGCGATCACCAAGCATTGTGATGAAATTGGTCATGGCTTATTGTGATGAAAGGGATCATGAAGCATTATGATGACAGAGGGCATGGAGCATTGTGATGAAAGGGGTCATGGAGCATTGTGATGACGCGGGCCATGGTTCACGGTGGTGACAGGGGTCATGGGGCATTTTGATGAAAGTGGTCAAGGAGCATTGTGATGACCACTGCCATGAAGCATTGTGATGACAGGGGCCATTTAGCATTGTGATGAAACGGGTCAAGGAGCATAGTGATGACAAGGGCCATTGAGCATTCTGATGAAAAGCGTCATGGAGCATTTTGAAGACAGCGTCATGGGGCATTGTGATGAATGGGGTACTGGAGCATTGTGATTAAAGTGTTCATGGATCATTGTGATGATAGCGATCATGGATCATTGTGATGACAGGGGTCAGTGAGCATTTTGATGAGAAGTATCTTGGAGCATTGTGATGACAGGTTTCATGAGCATTGTGATGAAAGGAGTCATGGAGCTTGTGATGGCAGGGGGCATGGAGCATTGTGAGGAAAGGCGTATTGGAGCATTGTAATGAAAGTGTCATGGATTATTATGATGCAAGGGATCATGGGGCACTGTGATGACAGGGGGCATGGAGCATTGTGATGCCAACGGTCATGGATCATTGTGATGAAAGTGGTTATGGAGCAATTTCATGACAACGGCCATAGAGCACTGTGATGACAAGGGTCGGGTGTATTGTGATGCCAGTGGTCATGGAGCATTGTAATGACAAGGGCCATGAAGCGTTGTGCTGACAGGGGTCATGGGACATTGTGGTGACAGAAGTCAAGGACCATTGTGATGAAGGGGTAATGGAGCATTGTAATAAAAGGGGTCATGTGGCATTGGGATGACAAGCGCCATGGAGCATTGTGATGACAAGGGCCATTTAATATTGTGATGAAACCTGTCATGGAGCATTGTGATGAGAGGGGTCATGACGCATTGTGATGACAAGGTTCATGGAGCATTGTGATGAAAGTGGGTACTGGAGCATTGTGATGAAAGTGGTTATGGATCATTGTGATGATAGCGATCATGGAGCATTTTGATGAAAGTTGTCATGGAGCATTGTGATATAATGGATCATGGAGCATTGTGAGGAAAGTTTCATGGAGCATTGTGATGACACGGTCCATGAATTATTGTGATGACCAGGGTAATGGAGCATTGTAATGACACGGACATGGAGCATTTTGATGACAAGATCCATGGAGAATTGTGATGACAGGTGTCATGGAGCATTGTGATGAAAGGAATCATGGAGCATTGCGATGACACGGGCCAAGGAGCATTGTGATGAAAAGAGTCATGGAGCATTGCGATGACACAGGCTAAGGTGCATTGTGATGAAAGGAGTCATGGAGCATTGTGATGAATATGGTCTTGAAGCATTGAGATGACAAGGGACATGGAGCATTGTGATGACAAACGCCGTGGAGCATTGTGATGACAAGGGCCATGTAGTATTTTGATGAAACTGGTCATGGAGCATTTTGATGACATTGGGCAAGGAGCATTGTGATGACAAGGTCTATGGAGCATTGTGATGACAAGCGTCATGGAGCATTGTGATGACACTGGTCATAGGGCATTGCGATAACAGTGTTCATGGAGCATTGTGATGGCAAGGGCCATGGAACATAGTGATGACAGGGGTTATGCAGCATTGTGATGACAAGCACCATGGAACATTGTGATGACAAGGGCCATTTAGAATTGTGATGAAACGGGTCATGGAGTATTGTGATGAATGTGCTCATGGAGCATCTTGATGACAGTGGGCATTGAGCATTGTGATGACAAGGGCCATGGAGCATTGTGATGAGAAGCGCCATGGAGCATTGTGATGACAAAGGCCATTTAGCATTGTGATGGGACGTGTCATGGAGCATTATGATGAATGTGGTCATGGAGCATTTTGATGATATTGGGCATGGAGCATTGTGATGACAAGCTCCATATAGCATTTTGATGACAAGGGCCTTTTAGCATTGTGATGAAACGGGTCATGGAGTTTTGTGATGAATATGGTTATTGAGCATTATGACGACTGTGGGCATGGAGCACTCTGATAACAGGGGTCATGGAGCATTGTGATGTCCAGCATCATGGAGCATTGTGATGACAAGGCCATGGAACATTGTGATGACAGGTGCATGGAGGTTTGTGAAGAATGTGGTCATGGAGCATTGTGATGTTAGTGGGCATGGAGCATTGTGATAACAGTTGTCATGGAGCATTGTGATAACAGTGGCCATGGAGCATTGTGATGAAAGGGGTACTGGAGCATTGTGATGAAATGGGTCATGGAGCATTGTGATGACAGGTATCATGAAGCATTGTGATGAAAATTGTCATGGAGCATTGTGATGACAAGGGCCTTTGAGCATTGTGATGACAAGGGCCTTTTAGCATTGTGATGAAACGTGTCATAGAGCTTTCTAATGAATGTGGTCATGGTGCATTGTGATGCGAGTGGGCATGGAGCATTGTGATGACAAGCGCCATGGACTATTTTGATGACAAGTGGCATGGAGCTTTGTGATGACAGGTTCATGGAGACTTGTGATGACAGGGTCATGGAGCATTGTGATAACAGGGGCCATGGAGAATTGTGATGAAAGGGGTACTGGAGGATTGTGATGAAAGGGGTCATGGATTATTTTCATGATAGCGATCATGGAGCATTGTGATGAAAGTTGGCATGGAGCATTGTGATGAAAGGGATAATGGAGCATTTTGATGAAAGCAGTCATGGAGCATTGTGATGAAATGTGTCATGGAGCATTGTGATGACACTGCATATGGATCATTCTGGTGATAAGTGCTATGGAGCATTGTGATGACAAGTGTCATGGAGCATTTTGATGAAAGGGTCCTAGAGCATTTTGATGAGAGGGGTTATGGAGCATTGTGATGACAGATGTTATAGAGAGTTGTGATGACACGGGCATGGAGCATTGTGATGACAAGATACATGGAGCATTGTGATGACAGGGATCATGGGACATTGTGATGACAGGGGGCATGGATTATTGTGCTGAAATGCGTCGGGGGCATTGTGATGAAAGTGGTCATGGATTATTGTGATGAAATGGATAATGGAGCATTGGGATGACAGGGGGCATTGAGCATTGAGATGAAAAGTGTCACGGAGCATTGTGATATCATGGATCATGGAGCATTGTGATGACAAGAGCCATGGAACATTGTGATGACAGGGGTCATTGATCATTGTGATGAAAGTTGTCATGAAGCATTGTGATGACACGGGGCATGGATCATTGTGATGATAGGGGTCATGAAGCATTGTGATGTCAGGTGTCATGGAGCAGTGTGATGGCGGGCCTTGGACAATGTGATGAGAGGGGTCATGGAGCATTGTGATGAAAGTGGTCAGGGAGCATTGTGATGAAAGGGGTAATGGAGCTTTGTAATAAAATTGGTCATGGAGCTTTGTGATGATAGCGATCATAGAGCATTGTGATGAAAGGCGTACTGGGGCATTGTGATGAAAGGGGTCATGGATCATTGTGATGATAACGATCATGGAGCATTTTGTTGAAAGTGGTCATGGAGCATTTTGATGAAATGGATCATGGAGCATTGTGATGAAAGTTGTCGTGGAGCCTTTTGATGACAGGGGTCATGGAGCATTGTGATGATAAGGGTCATGGAGCATTGGGATGACAGGTGTCATTGAACATTGTAATAAAATGTGTCATGGAGCATTGTGATGACAGTGGGCATGGATCAGTGTGATGACAAGGGCCATGGAGCATTGTTATGAGAAGTGTCATGGACCATTGTGATGAAAGGGATAATGGAGCATTGTGATGACAGATTTCATGGATTATTGTGATGACAAGGGCCATGGAGAATTTTGAGGACAAGTGTCATGTAGCATTGTGATGACACGGGCATGGAGAATTGTGATGAAAGGGGTCACTGGGCATTGTGATGATAGTGGTTTTGGAGCTTTATGTTGACAGAGGGCATGGAGGATTCTGATGAAAGGGGTACTAGAGCATTGTGATGAAAGTCTTCATGGAGCATTGTGATGACAATGGTCATGGAGCATTGTGATGACAGGGGTTATAGAGCATTGTGATGACAGTGGACATGGAGCACTGTGATGACAGTGGTCATGGGGCATTGTCATTACAGGGGGCATGGAGTATTGTGATGAAAGTCCTACTGGAGCATTGTGATAAAAGTGGTTATGGATTATTGTGTTGAAATGTATAATGGATCATTGTGATGACAGGGAGCATGGAGCATTGTGATGAAAGTGGTACTGGAGCACTGTGATGAAATGTGTCATGGATCACTGTGATGATAGCGATCATGGAGCATTGTGATGAAACTGGTCATGGATCGTTTTGATGAAAGGGCTCATGGAGCATTGTGATGAAAGTGTTCATGGAGCATTGTGATGAAAGAGTTCATGGAGAATTCTGATGACAGGAGTCATGGAGCATTGGGATGACATGGACCGTGGAGCATTGTGATGACACGGGCATGAAGCATTGTGATGACAAGGGTCATTGAGCATTTTGATGACAGGGATCATTTATCATTGTGATGATATGTGCCATGCAGCATTGTGATGAAAAGTGTACTGGAGCATTGTGATGAAATGGGTCATGGATCATTTGGATGACAGCGATCACCAAGCATTGTGATGAAATTGGTCATGGCTTATTGTGATGAAAGGGATCATGAAGCATTATGATGACAGAGGGCATGGAGCATTGTGATGAAAGGGGTCATGGAGCATTGTGATGACGCGGGCCATGGTTCACGGTGGTGACAGGGGTCATGGGGCATTTTGATGAAAGTGGTCAAGGAGCATTGTGATGACCACTGCCATGAAGCATTGTGATGACAGGGGCCATTTAGCATTGTGATGAAACGGGTCAAGGAGCATAGTGATGACAAGGGCCATTGAGCATTCTGATGAAAAGCGTCATGGAGCATTTTGAAGACAGCGTCATGGGGCATTGTGATGAATGGGGTACTGGAGCATTGTGATTAAAGTGTTCATGGATCATTGTGATGATAGCGATCATGGATCATTGTGATGACAGGGGTCAGTGAGCATTTTGATGAGAAGTATCTTGGAGCATTGTGATGACAGGTTTCATGAGCATTGTGATGAAAGGAGTCATGGAGCTTGTGATGGCAGGGGGCATGGAGCATTGTGAGGAAAGGCGTATTGGAGCATTGTAATGAAAGTGTCATGGATTATTATGATGCAAGGGATCATGGGGCACTGTGATGACAGGGGGCATGGAGCATTGTGATGCCAACGGTCATGGATCATTGTGATGAAAGTGGTTATGGAGCAATTTCATGACAACGGCCATAGAGCACTGTGATGACAAGGGTCGGGTGTATTGTGATGCCAGTGGTCATGGAGCATTGTAATGACAAGGGCCATGAAGCGTTGTGCTGACAGGGGTCATGGGACATTGTGGTGACAGAAGTCAAGGACCATTGTGATGAAGGGGTAATGGAGCATTGTAATAAAAGGGGTCATGTGGCATTGGGATGACAAGCGCCATGGAGCATTGTGATGACAAGGGCCATTTAATATTGTGATGAAACCTGTCATGGAGCATTGTGATGAGAGGGGTCATGACGCATTGTGATGACAAGGTTCATGGAGCATTGTGATGAAAGTGGGTACTGGAGCATTGTGATGAAAGTGGTTATGGATCATTGTGATGATAGCGATCATGGAGCATTTTGATGAAAGTTGTCATGGAGCATTGTGATATAATGGATCATGGAGCATTGTGAGGAAAGTTTCATGGAGCATTGTGATGACACGGTCCATGAATTATTGTGATGACCAGGGTAATGGAGCATTGTAATGACACGGACATGGAGCATTTTGATGACAAGATCCATGGAGAATTGTGATGACAGGTGTCATGGAGCATTGTGATGAAAGGAATCATGGAGCATTGCGATGACACGGGCCAAGGAGCATTGTGATGAAAAGAGTCATGGAGCATTGCGATGACACAGGCTAAGGTGCATTGTGATGAAAGGAGTCATGGAGCATTGTGATGAATATGGTCTTGAAGCATTGAGATGACAAGGGACATGGAGCATTGTGATGACAAACGCCGTGGAGCATTGTGATGACAAGGGCCATGTAGTATTTTGATGAAACTGGTCATGGAGCATTTTGATGACATTGGGCAAGGAGCATTGTGATGACAAGGTCTATGGAGCATTGTGATGACAAGCGTCATGGAGCATTGTGATGACACTGGTCATAGGGCATTGCGATAACAGTGTTCATGGAGCATTGTGATGGCAAGGGCCATGGAACATAGTGATGACAGGGGTTATGCAGCATTGTGATGACAAGCACCATGGAACATTGTGATGACAAGGGCCATTTAGAATTGTGATGAAACGGGTCATGGAGTATTGTGATGAATGTGCTCATGGAGCATCTTGATGACAGTGGGCATTGAGCATTGTGATGACAAGGGCCATGGAGCATTGTGATGAGAAGCGCCATGGAGCATTGTGATGACAAAGGCCATTTAGCATTGTGATGGGACGTGTCATGGAGCATTATGATGAATGTGGTCATGGAGCATTTTGATGATATTGGGCATGGAGCATTGTGATGACAAGCTCCATATAGCATTTTGATGACAAGGGCCTTTTAGCATTGTGATGAAACGGGTCATGGAGTTTTGTGATGAATATGGTTATTGAGCATTATGACGACTGTGGGCATGGAGCACTCTGATAACAGGGGTCATGGAGCATTGTGATGTCCAGCATCATGGAGCATTGTGATGACAAGGCCATGGAACATTGTGATGACAGGTGCATGGAGGTTTGTGAAGAATGTGGTCATGGAGCATTGTGATGTTAGTGGGCATGGAGCATTGTGATAACAGTTGTCATGGAGCATTGTGATAACAGTGGCCATGGAGCATTGTGATGAAAGGGGTACTGGAGCATTGTGATGAAATGGGTCATGGAGCATTGTGATGACAGGTATCATGAAGCATTGTGATGAAAATTGTCATGGAGCATTGTGATGACAAGGGCCTTTGAGCATTGTGATGACAAGGGCCTTTTAGCATTGTGATGAAACGTGTCATAGAGCTTTCTAATGAATGTGGTCATGGTGCATTGTGATGCGAGTGGGCATGGAGCATTGTGATGACAAGCGCCATGGACTATTTTGATGACAAGTGGCATGGAGCTTTGTGATGACAGGTTCATGGAGACTTGTGATGACAGGGTCATGGAGCATTGTGATAACAGGGGCCATGGAGAATTGTGATGAAAGGGGTACTGGAGGATTGTGATGAAAGGGGTCATGGATTATTTTCATGATAGCGATCATGGAGCATTGTGATGAAAGTTGGCATGGAGCATTGTGATGAAAGGGATAATGGAGCATTTTGATGAAAGCAGTCATGGAGCATTGTGATGAAATGTGTCATGGAGCATTGTGATGACACTGCATATGGATCATTCTGGTGATAAGTGCTATGGAGCATTGTGATGACAAGTGTCATGGAGCATTTTGATGAAAGGGTCCTAGAGCATTTTGATGAGAGGGGTTATGGAGCATTGTGATGACAGATGTTATAGAGAGTTGTGATGACACGGGCATGGAGCATTGTGATGACAAGATACATGGAGCATTGTGATGACAGGGATCATGGGACATTGTGATGACAGGGGGCATGGATTATTGTGCTGAAATGCGTCGGGGGCATTGTGATGAAAGTGGTCATGGATTATTGTGATGAAATGGATAATGGAGCATTGGGATGACAGGGGGCATTGAGCATTGAGATGAAAAGTGTCACGGAGCATTGTGATATCATGGATCATGGAGCATTGTGATGACAAGAGCCATGGAACATTGTGATGACAGGGGTCATTGATCATTGTGATGAAAGTTGTCATGAAGCATTGTGATGACACGGGGCATGGATCATTGTGATGATAGGGGTCATGAAGCATTGTGATGTCAGGTGTCATGGAGCAGTGTGATGGCGGGCCTTGGACAATGTGATGAGAGGGGTCATGGAGCATTGTGATGAAAGTGGTCAGGGAGCATTGTGATGAAAGGGGTAATGGAGCTTTGTAATAAAATTGGTCATGGAGCTTTGTGATGATAGCGATCATAGAGCATTGTGATGAAAGGCGTACTGGGGCATTGTGATGAAAGGGGTCATGGATCATTGTGATGATAACGATCATGGAGCATTTTGTTGAAAGTGGTCATGGAGCATTTTGATGAAATGGATCATGGAGCATTGTGATGAAAGTTGTCGTGGAGCCTTTTGATGACAGGGGTCATGGAGCATTGTGATGATAAGGGTCATGGAGCATTGGGATGACAGGTGTCATTGAACATTGTAATAAAATGTGTCATGGAGCATTGTGATGACAGTGGGCATGGATCAGTGTGATGACAAGGGCCATGGAGCATTGTTATGAGAAGTGTCATGGACCATTGTGATGAAAGGGATAATGGAGCATTGTGATGACAGATTTCATGGATTATTGTGATGACAAGGGCCATGGAGAATTTTGAGGACAAGTGTCATGTAGCATTGTGATGACACGGGCATGGAGAATTGTGATGAAAGGGGTCACTGGGCATTGTGATGATAGTGGTTTTGGAGCTTTATGTTGACAGAGGGCATGGAGGATTCTGATGAAAGGGGTACTAGAGCATTGTGATGAAAGTCTTCATGGAGCATTGTGATGACAATGGTCATGGAGCATTGTGATGACAGGGGTTATAGAGCATTGTGATGACAGTGGACATGGAGCACTGTGATGACAGTGGTCATGGGGCATTGTCATTACAGGGGGCATGGAGTATTGTGATGAAAGTCCTACTGGAGCATTGTGATAAAAGTGGTTATGGATTATTGTGTTGAAATGTATAATGGATCATTGTGATGACAGGGAGCATGGAGCATTGTGATGAAAGTGGTACTGGAGCACTGTGATGAAATGTGTCATGGATCACTGTGATGATAGCGATCATGGAGCATTGTGATGAAACTGGTCATGGATCGTTTTGATGAAAGGGCTCATGGAGCATTGTGATGAAAGTGTTCATGGAGCATTGTGATGAAAGAGTTCATGGAGAATTCTGATGACAGGAGTCATGGAGCATTGGGATGACATGGACCGTGGAGCATTGTGATGACACGGGCATGAAGCATTGTGATGACAAGGGTCATTGAGCATTTTGATGACAGGGATCATTTATCATTGTGATGATATGTGCCATGCAGCATTGTGATGAAAAGTGTACTGGAGCATTGTGATGAAATGGGTCATGGATCATTTGGATGACAGCGATCACCAAGCATTGTGATGAAATTGGTCATGGCTTATTGTGATGAAAGGGAGCATGAAGCATTATGATGACAGAGGGCATGGAGCATTCTGATGAAAGGGGTCATGGAGCATTGTGATGACGCGGGCCATGGTTCACGGTGGTGAGAGGGGTCATGGGGCATTTTGATGAAAGTGGTCAAGGAGCATTGTGATGACCACTGCCATGAAGCATTGTGATGACAGGGGCCATTTAGCATTGTGATGAAACGGGTCAAGGAGCATAGTGATGACAAGGGCCATTGAGCATTCTGATGAAAAGCGTCATGGAGCATTTTGAAGACAGCGTCATGGGGCATTGTGATGAATGGGGTACTGGAGCATTGTGATTAAAGCGTTCATGGATCATTGTGATGATAGCGATCATGGATCATTGTGATGACAGGGGTCAGTGAGCATTTTGATGAGAAGTATCTTGGAGCATTGTGATGACAGGTTTCATGAGCATTGTGATGAAAGGAGTCATGGAGCTTGTGATGGCAGGGGGCATGGAGCATTGTGAGGAAAGGCGTATTGGAGCATTGTAATGAAAGTGTCATGGATTATTATGATGCAAGGGATCATGGGGCACTGTGATGACAGGGGGCATGGAGCATTGTGATGCCAACGGTCATGGATCATTGTGATGAAAGTGGTTATGGAGCAATTTCATGACAACGGCCATAGAGCACTGTGATGACAAGGGTCGGGTGTATTGTGATGACAGTGGTCATGGAGCATTGTAATGACAAGGGCCATGAAGCGTTGTGCTGACAGGGGTCATGGGACATTGTGGTGACAGAAGTCAAGGACCATTGTGATGAAGGGGTAATGGAGCATTGTAATAAAAGGGGTCATGTGGCATTGGGATGACAAGCGCCATGGAGCATTGTGATGACAAGGGCCATTTAATATTGTGATGAAACCTGTCATGGAGCATTGTGATGAGAGGGGTCATGACGCATTGTGATGACAAGGTTCATGGAGCATTGTGATGAAAGTGGGTACTGGAGCATTGTGATGAAAGTGGTTATGGATCATTGTGATGATAGCGATCATGGAGCATTGTGATGAAAGTTGTCATGGAGCATTGTGATGAAATGGATCATGGAGCATTGTGAGGAAAGTTTCATGGAGCATTGTGATGACACGGTCCATGAATTATTGTGATGACCAGGGTAATGGAGCATTGTAATGACACGGACATGGAGCATTTTGATGACAAGATCCATGGAGAATTGTGATGACAGGGGTCATGGAGCATTGTGATGAAAGGAATCATGGAGCATTGCGATGACACGGGCCAAGGAGCACTGTGATGAAAAGAGTCATGGAGCATTGCGATGACACAGGCTAAGGTGCATTGTGATGAAAGGAGTCATGGAGCATTGTGATGAATATGGTCTTGAAGCATTGAGATGACAAGGGACATGGAGCATTGTGATGACAAACGCCGTGGAGCATTGTGATGACAAGGGCCATGTAGTATTTTGATGAAACTGGTCATGGAGCATTTTGATGACATTGGGCAAGGAGCATTGTGATGACAAGGTCTATGGAGCATTGTGATGACAAGCGTCATGGAGCATTGTGATGACACTGGTCATAGGGCATTGCGATAACAGTGTTCATGGAGCATTGTGATGGCAAGGGCCATGGAACATAGTGATGACAGGGGTTATGCAGCATTGTGATGACAAGCACCATGGAACATTGTGATGACAAGGGCCATTTAGAATTGTGATGAAACGGGTCATGGAGTATTGTGATGAATGTGCTCATGGAGCATCTTGATGACAGTGGGCATTGAGCATTGTGATGACAAGGGCCATGGAGCATTGTGATGAGAAGCGCCATGGAGCATTGTGATGACAAAGGCCATTTAGCATTGTGATGGGACGTGTCATGGAGCATTATGATGAATGTGGTCATGGAGCATTTTGATGATATTGGGCATGGAGCATTGTGATGACAAGCTCCATATAGCATTTTGATGACAAGGGCCTTTTAGCATTGTGATGAAACGGGTCATGGAGTTTTGTGATGAATATGGTTATTGAGCATTATGACGACTGTGGGCATGGAGCACTCTGATAACAGGGGTCATGGAGCATTGTGATGTCCAGCATCATGGAGCATTGTGATGACAAGGCCATGGAACATTGTGATGACAGGTGCATGGAGGTTTGTGAAGAATGTGGTCATGGAGCATTGTGATGTTAGTGGGCATGGAGCATTGTGATAACAGTTGTCATGGAGCATTGTGATAACAGTGGCCATGGAGCATTGTGATGAAAGGGGTACTGGAGCATTGTGATGAAATGGGTCATGGAGCATTGTGATGACAGGTATCATGAAGCATTGTGATGAAAATTGTCATGGAGCATTGTGATGACAAGGGCCTTTGAGCATTGTGATGACAAGGGCCTTTTAGCATTGTGATGAAACGTGTCATAGAGCTTTCTAATGAATGTGGTCATGGTTCATTGTGATGAGAGTGGGCATGGAGCATTGTGATGACAAGCGCCATGGACTATTTTGATGACAAGTGGCATGGAGCTTTGTGATGACAGGTTCATGGAGACTTGTGATGACAGGGTCATGGAGCATTGTGATAACAGGGGCCATGGAGAATTGTGATGAAAGGGGTACTGGAGGATTGTGATGAAAGGGGTCATGGATTATTTTCATGATAGCGATCATGGAGCATTGTGATGAAAGTTGGCATGGAGCATTGTGATGAAAGGGATAATGGAGCATTTTGATGAAAGCAGTCATGGAGCATTGTGATGAAATGTGTCATGGAGCATTGTGATGACACTGCATATGGATCATTCTGGTGATAAGTGCTATGGAGCATTGTGATGACAAGTGTCATGGAGCATTTTGATGAAAGGGTCCTAGAGCATTTTGATGAGAGGGGTTATGGAGCATTGTGATGACAGATGTTATAGAGAGTTGTGATGACACGGGCATGGAGCATTGTGATGACAAGATACATGGAGCATTGTGATGACAGGGATCATGGGACATTGTGATGACAGGGGGCATGGATTATTGTGCTGAAATGCGTCGGGGGCATTGTGATGAAAGTGGTCATGGATTATTGTGATGAAATGGATAATGGAGCATTGGGATGACAGGGGGCATTGAGCATTGAGATGAAAAGTGTCACGGAGCATTGTGATATCATGGATCATGGAGCATTGTGATGACAAGAGCCATGGAACATTGTGATGACAGGGGTCATTGATCATTGTGATGAAAGTTGTCATGAAGCATTGTGATGACACGGGGCATGGATCATTGTGATGATAGGGGTCATGAAGCATTGTGATGTCAGGTGTCATGGAGCAGTGTGATGGCGGGCCTTGGAGAGTGTGATGAGAGGGGTCATGGAGCATTGTGATGAAAGTGGTCAGGGAGCATTGTGATGAAAGGGGTAATGGAGCTTTGTAATAAAATTGGTCATGGAGCTTTGTGATGATAGCGATCATAGAGCATTGTGATGAAAGGCGTACTGGGGCATTGTGATGAAAGGGGTCATGGATCATTGTGATGATAACGATCATGGAGCATTTTGTTGAAAGTGGTCATGGAGCATTTTGATGAAATGGATCATGGAGCATTGTGATGAAAGTTGTCGTGGAGCCTTTTGATGACAGGGGTCATGGAGCATTGTGATGATAAGGGTCATGGAGCATTGTGATGACAGGTGTCATTGAACATTGTAATAAAATGTGTCATGGAGCATTGTGATGACAGTGGGCATGGATCAGTGTGATGACAAGGGCCATGGAGCATTGTTATGAGAAGTGTCATGGACCATTGTGATGAAAGGGATAATGGAGCATTGTGATGACAGATTTCATGGATTATTGTGATGACAAGGGCCATGGAGAATTTTGAGGACAAGTGTCATGTAGCATTGTGATGACACGGGCATGGAGAATTGTGATGAAAGGGGTCACCGGGCATTGTGATGATAGTGGTTTTGGAGCTTTATGTTGACAGAGGGCATGGAGGATTCTGATGAAAGGGGTACTAGAGCATTGTGATGAAAGTCTTCATGGAGCATTGTGATGACAATGGTCATGGAGCATTGTGATGACAGGGGTTATAGAGCATTGTGATGACAGTGGACATGGAGCACTGTGATGACAGAGGTCATGGGGCATTGTCATTACAGGGGGCATGGAGTATTGTGATGAAAGTCCTACTGGAGCATTGTGATAAAAGTGGTTATGGATTATTGTGTTGAAATGTATAATGGATCATTGTGATGACAGGGAGCATGGAGCATTGTGATGAAAGTGGTACTGGAGCACTGTGATGAAATGTGTCATGGATCACTGTGATGATAGCGATCATGGAGCATTGTGATGAAACTGGTCATGGATCGTTTTGATGAAAGGGCTCATGGAGCATTGTGATGAAAGTGTTCATGGAGCATTGTGATGAAAGAGTTCATGGAGCATTGTGATGAAAGAGTTCATGGAGAATTCTGATGACAGGAGTCATGGAGCATTGGGATGACATGGACCGTGGAGCATTGTGATGACACGGGCATGAAGCATTGTGATGACAAGGGTCATTGAGCATTTTGATGACAGGGATCATTTATCATTGTGATGATATGTGCCATGCAGCATTGTGATGAAAAGTGTACTGGAGCATTGTGATGAAATGGGTCATGGATCATTTGGATGACAGCGATCACCAAGCATTGTGATGAAATTGGTCATGGCTTATTGTGATGAAAGGGAGCATGAAGCATTATGATGACAGAGGGCATGGAGCATTGTGATGAAAGGGGTCATGGAGCATTGTGATGACGCGGGCCATGGTTCACGGTGGTGAGAGGGGTCATGGGGCATTTTGATGAAAGTGGTCAAGGAGCATTGTGATGACCACTGCCGTGAAGCATTGTGATGACAGGGGCCATTTAGCATTGTGATGAAACGGGTCAAGGAGCATAGTGATGACAAGGGCCATTGAGCATTCTGATGCAAAGCGTCATGGAGCATTTTGAAGACAGCGTCATGGGGCATTGTGATGAATGGTGTACTGGAGCATTGTGATTAAAGCGTTCATGGATCATTGTGATGATAGCGATCATGGATCATTGTGATGACAGGGGTCAGTGAGCATTTTGATGAGAAGTATCTTGGAGCATTGTGATGACAGGTTTCATGAGCATTGTGATGAAAGGAGTCATGGAGCTTGTGATGGCAGGGGGCATGGAGCATTGTGAGGAAAGGCGTATTGGAGCATTGTAATGAAAGTGTCATGGATTATTATTATGCAAGGGATCATGGGGCACTGTGATGACAGGGGGCATGGAGCATTGTGATGCCAACGGTCATGGATCATTGTGATGAAAGTGGTTATGGAGCAATTTCATGACAACGGCCATAGAGCACTGTGATGACAAGGGTCGGGTGTATTGTGATGACAGTGGTCATGGAGCATTGTAATGACAAGGGCCATGAAGCGTTGTGCTGACAGGGGTCATGGGACATTGTGGTGACAGAAGTCAAGGACCATTGTGATGAAGGGGTAATGGAGCATTGTAATAAAAGGGGTCATGTGGCATTGGGATGACAAGCGCCATGGAGCATTGTGATGACAAGGGCCATTTAATATTGTGATGAAACCTGTCATGGAGCATTGTGATGAGAGGGGTCATGACGCATTGTGATGACAAGGTTCATGGAGCATTGTGATGAAAGTGGGTACTGGAGCATTGTGATGAAAGTGGTTATGGATCATTGTGATGATAGCGATCATGGAGCATTTTGATGAAAGTTGTCATGGAGCATTGTGATATAATGGATCATGGAGCATTGTGAGGAAAGTTTCATGGAGCATTGTGATGACACGGTCCATGAATTATTGTGATGACCAGGGTAATGGAGCATTGTAATGACACGGACATGGAGCATTTTGATGACAAGATCCATGGAGAATTGTGATGACAGGTGTCATGGAGCATTGTGATGAAAGGAATCATGGAGCATTGCGATGACACGGGCCAAGGAGCATTGTGATGAAAAGAGTCATGGAGCATTGCGATGACACAGGCTAAGGTGCATTGTGATGAAAGGAGTCATGGAGCATTGTGATGAATATGGTCTTGAAGCATTGAGATGACAAGGGACATGGAGCATTGTGATGACAAACGCCGTGGAGCATTGTGATGACAAGGGCCATGTAGTATTTTGATGAAACTGGTCATGGAGCATTTTGATGACATTGGGCAAGGAGCATTGTGATGACAAGGTCTATGGAGCATTGTGATGACAAGCGTCATGGAGCATTGTGATGACACTGGTCATAGGGCATTGCGATAACAGTGTTCATGGAGCATTGTGATGGCAAGGGCCATGGAACATAGTGATGACAGGGGTTATGCAGCATTGTGATGACAAGCACCATGGAACATTGTGATGACAAGGGCCATTTAGAATTGTGATGAAACGGGTCATGGAGTATTGTGATGAATGTGCTCATGGAGCATCTTGATGACAGTGGGCATTGAGCATTGTGATGACAAGGGCCATGGAGCATTGTGATGAGAAGCGCCATGGAGCATTGTGATGACAAAGGCCATTTAGCATTGTGATGGGACGTGTCATGGAGCATTATGATGAATGTGGTCATGGAGCATTTTGATGATATTGGGCATGGAGCATTGTGATGACAAGCTCCATATAGCATTTTGATGACAAGGGCCTTTTAGCATTGTGATGAAACGGGTCATGGAGTTTTGTGATGAATATGGTTATTGAGCATTATGACGACTGTGGGCATGGAGCACTCTGATAACAGGGGTCATGGAGCATTGTGATGTCCAGCATCATGGAGCATTGTGATGACAAGGCCATGGAACATTGTGATGACAGGTGCATGGAGGTTTGTGAAGAATGTGGTCATGGAGCATTGTGATGTTAGTGGGCATGGAGCATTGTGATAACAGTTGTCATGGAGCATTGTGATAACAGTGGCCATGGAGCATTGTGATGAAAGGGGTACTGGAGCATTGTGATGAAATGGGTCATGGAGCATTGTGATGACAGGTATCATGAAGCATTGTGATGAAAATTGTCATGGAGCATTGTGATGACAAGGGCCTTTGAGCATTGTGATGACAAGGGCCTTTTAGCATTGTGATGAAACGTGTCATAGAGCTTTCTAATGAATGTGGTCATGGTGCATTGTGATGCGAGTGGGCATGGAGCATTGTGATGACAAGCGCCATGGACTATTTTGATGACAAGTGGCATGGAGCTTTGTGATGACAGGTTCATGGAGACTTGTGATGACAGGGTCATGGAGCATTGTGATAACAGGGGCCATGGAGAATTGTGATGAAAGGGGTACTGGAGGATTGTGATGAAAGGGGTCATGGATTATTTTCATGATAGCGATCATGGAGCATTGTGATGAAAGTTGGCATGGAGCATTGTGATGAAAGGGATAATGGAGCATTTTGATGAAAGCAGTCATGGAGCATTGTGATGAAATGTGTCATGGAGCATTGTGATGACACTGCATATGGATCATTCTGGTGATAAGTGCTATGGAGCATTGTGATGACAAGTGTCATGGAGCATTTTGATGAAAGGGTCCTAGAGCATTTTGATGAGAGGGGTTATGGAGCATTGTGATGACAGATGTTATAGAGAGTTGTGATGACACGGGCATGGAGCATTGTGATGACAAGATACATGGAGCATTGTGATGACAGGGATCATGGGACATTGTGATGACAGGGGGCATGGATTATTGTGCTGAAATGCGTCGGGGGCATTGTGATGAAAGTGGTCATGGATTATTGTGATGAAATGGATAATGGAGCATTGGGATGACAGGGGGCATTGAGCATTGAGATGAAAAGTGTCACGGAGCATTGTGATATCATGGATCATGGAGCATTGTGATGACAAGAGCCATGGAACATTGTGATGACAGGGGTCATTGATCATTGTGATGAAAGTTGTCATGAAGCATTGTGATGACACGGGGCATGGATCATTGTGATGATAGGGGTCATGAAGCATTGTGATGTCAGGTGTCATGGAGCAGTGTGATGGCGGGCCTTGGAGAGTGTGATGAGAGGGGTCATGGAGCATTGTGATGAAAGTGGTCAGGGAGCATTGTGATGAAAGGGGTAATGGAGCTTTGTAATAAAATTGGTCATGGAGCTTTGTGATGATAGCGATCATAGAGCATTGTGATGAAAGGCGTACTGGGGCATTGTGATGAAAGGGGTCATGGATCATTGTGATGATAACGATCATGGAGCATTTTGTTGAAAGTGGTCATGGAGCATTTTGATGAAATGGATCATGGAGCATTGTGATGAAAGTTGTCGTGGAGCCTTTTGATGACAGGGGTCATGGAGCATTGTGATGATAAGGGTCATGGAGCATTGGGATGACAGGTGTCATTGAACATTGTAATAAAATGTGTCATGGAGCATTGTGATGACAGTGGGCATGGATCAGTGTGATGACAAGGGCCATGGAGCATTGTTATGAGAAGTGTCATGGACCATTGTGATGAAAGGGATAATGGAGCATTGTGATGACAGATTTCATGGATTATTGTGATGACAAGGGCCATGGAGAATTTTGAGGACAAGTGTCATGTAGCATTGTGATGACACGGGCATGGAGAATTGTGATGAAAGGGGTCACTGGGCATTGTGATGATAGTGGTTTTGGAGCTTTATGTTGACAGAGGGCATGGAGGATTCTGATGAAAGGGGTACTAGAGCATTGTGATGAAAGTCTTCATGGAGCATTGTGATGACAATGGTCATGGAGCATTGTGATGACAGGGGTTATAGAGCATTGTGATGACAGTGGACATGGAGCACTGTGATGACAGTGGTCATGGGGCATTGTCATTACAGGGGGCATGGAGTATTGTGATGAAAGTCCTACTGGAGCATTGTGATAAAAGTGGTTATGGATTATTGTGTTGAAATGTATAATGGATCATTGTGATGACAGGGAGCATGGAGCATTGTGATGAAAGTGGTACTGGAGCACTGTGATGAAATGTGTCATGGATCACTGTGATGATAGCGATCATGGAGCATTGTGATGAAACTGGTCATGGATCGTTTTGATGAAAGGGCTCATGGAGCATTGTGATGAAAGTGTTCATGGAGCATTGTGATGAAAGAGTTCATGGAGAATTCTGATGACAGGAGTCATGGAGCATTGGGATGACATGGACCGTGGAGCATTGTGATGACACGGGCATGAAGCATTGTGATGACAAGGGTCATTGAGCATTTTGATGACAGGGATCATTTATCATTGTGATGATATGTGCCATGCAGCATTGTGATGAAAAGTGTACTGGAGCATTGTGATGAAATGGGTCATGGATCATTTGGATGACAGCGATCACCAAGCATTGTGATGAAATTGGTCATGGCTTATTGTGATGAAAGGGAGCATGAAGCATTATGATGACAGAGGGCATGGAGCATTGTGATGAAAGGGGTCATGGAGCATTGTGATGACGCGGGCCATGGTTCACGGTGGTGAGAGGGGTCATGGGGCATTTTGATGAAAGTGGTCAAGGAGCATTGTGATGACCACTGCCATGAAGCATTGTGATGACAGGGGCCATTTAGCATTGTGATGAAACGGGTCAAGGAGCATAGTGATGACAAGGGCCATTGAGCATTCTGATGCAAAGCGTCATGGAGCATTTTGAAGACAGCGTCATGGGGCATTGTGATGAATGGGGTACTGGAACATTGTGATTAAAGCGTTCATGGATCATTGTGATGATAGCGATCATGGATCATTGTGATGACAGGGGTCAGTGAGCATTTTGATGAGAAGTATCTTGGAGCATTGTGATGACAGGTTTCATGAGCATTGTGATGAAAGGAGTCATGGAGCTTGTGATGGCAGGGGGCATGGAGCATTGTGAGGAAAGGCGTATTGGAGCATTGTAATGAAAGTGTCATGGATTATTATGATGCAAGGGATCATGGGGCACTGTGATGACAGGGGGCATGGAGCATTGTGATGCCAACGGTCATGGATCATTGTGATGAAAGTGGTTATGGAGCAATTTCATGACAACGGCCATAGAGCACTGTGATGACAAGGGTCGGGTGTATTGTGATGCCAGTGGTCATGGAGCATTGTAATGACAAGGGCCATGAAGCGTTGTGCTGACAGGGGTCATGGGACATTGTGGTGACAGAAGTCAAGGACCATTGTGATGAAGGGATAATGGAGCATTGTAATAAAAGGGGTCATGTGGCATTGGGATGACAAGCGCCATGGAGCATTGTGATGACAAGGGCCATTTAATATTGTGATGAAACCTGTCATGGAGCATTGTGATGAGAGGGGTCATGGCGCATTGTGATGACAAGGTTCATGGAGCATTGTGATGAAAGTGGGTACTGGAGCATTGTGATGAAAGTGGTTATGGATCATTGTGATGATAGCGATCATGGAGCACTGTGATGAAAGTTGTCTTGGAGCATTGTGATGAAATGGATCATGGAGCATTGTGAGGAAAGTTTCATGGAGCATTGTGATGACACGGTCCATGAATTATTGTGATGACCAGGGTAATGGAGCATTGTAATGACACGGACATGGAGCATTTTGATGACAAGATCCATGGAGAATTGTGATGACAGGGGTCATGGAGCATTGTGATGAAAGGAATCATGGAGAATTGCGATGACACGGGCCAAGGAGCATTGTGATGAAAAGAGTCATGGAGCATTGCGATGACACAGGCTAAGGTGCATTGTGATGAAAGGAGTCATGGAGCATTGTGATGAATATGGTCTTGAAGCATTGAGATGACAAGGGACATGGAGCATTGTGATGACAAACGCCGTGGAGCATTGTGATGACAAGGGCCATGTAGTATTTTGATGAAACTGGTCATGGAGCATTTTGATGACATTGGGCAAGGAGCATTGTGATGACAAGGTCTATGGAGCATTGTGATGACAAGCGTCATGGAGCATTGTGATGACACTGGTCATAGGGCATTGCGATAACAGTGTTCATGGAGCATTGTGATGGCAAGGGCCATGGAACATAGTGATGACAGGGGTTATGCAGCATTGTGATGACAAGCACCATGGAACATTGTGATGACAAGGGCCATTTAGAATTGTGATGAAACGGGTCATGGAGTATTGTGATGAATGTGCTCATGGAGCATCTTGATGACAGTGGGCATTGAGCATTGTGATGACAAGGGCCATGGAGCATTGTGATGAGAAGCGCCATGGAGCATTGTGATGACAAAGGCCATTTAGCATTGTGATGGGACGTGTCATGGAGCATTATGATGAATGTGGTCATGGAGCATTTTGATGATATTGGGCATGGAGCATTGTGATGACAAGCTCCATATAGCATTTTGATGACAAGGGCCTTTTAGCATTGTGATGAAACGGGTCATGGAGTTTTGTGATGAATATGGTTATTGAGCATTATGATGACTGTGGGCATGGAGCACTCTGATAACAGGGGTCATGGAGCATTGTGATGTCCAGCATCATGGAGCATTGTGATGACAAGGCCATGGAACATTGTGATGACAGGTGCATGGAGGTTTGTGAAGAATGTGGTCATGGAGCATTGTGATGTTAGTGGGCATGGAGCATTGTGATAACAGTTGTCATGGAGCATTGTGATAACAGTGGCCATGGAGCATTGTGATGAAAGGGGTACTGGAGCATTGTGATGAAATGGGTCATGGAGCATTGTGATGACAGGTATCATGAAGCATTGTGATGAAAATTGTCATGGAGCATTGTGATGACAAGGGCCTTTGAGCATTGTGATGACAAGGGCCTTTTAGCATTGTGATGAAACGTGTCATAGAGCTTTCTAATGAATGTGGTCATGGTGCATTGTGATGCGAGTGGGCATGGAGCATTGTGATGACAAGCGCCATGGACTATTTTGATGACAAGTGGCATGGAGCTTTGTGATGACAGGTTCATGGAGACTTGTGATGACAGGGTCATGGAGCATTGTGATAACAGGGGCCATGGAGAATTGTGATGAAAGGGGTACTGGAGGATTGTGATGAAAGGGGTCATGGATTATTTTCATGATAGCGATCATGGAGCATTGTGATGAAAGTTGGCATGGAGCATTGTGATGAAAGGGATAATGGAGCATTTTGATGAAAGCAGTCATGGAGCATTGTGATGAAATGTGTCATGGAGCATTGTGATGACACTGCATATGGATCATTCTGGTGATAAGTGCTATGGAGCATTGTGATGACAAGTGTCATGGAGCATTTTGATGAAAGGGTCCTAGAGCATTTTGATGAGAGGGGTTATGGAGCATTGTGATGACAGATGTTATAGAGAGTTGTGATGACACGGGCATGGAGCATTGTGATGACAAGATACATGGAGCATTGTGATGACAGGGATCATGGGACATTGTGATGACAGGGGGCATGGATTATTGTGCTGAAATGCGTCGGGGGCATTGTGATGAAAGTGGTCATGGATTATTGTGATGAAATGGATAATGGAGCATTGGGATGACAGGGGGCATTGAGCATTGAGATGAAAAGTGTCACGGAGCATTGTGATATCATGGATCATGGAGCATTGTGATGACAAGAGCCATGGAACATTGTGATGACAGGGGTCATTGATCATTGTGATGAAAGTTGTCATGAAGCATTGTGATGACACGGGGCATGGATCATTGTGATGATAGGGGTCATGAAGCATTGTGATGTCAGGTGTCATGGAGCAGTGTGATGGCGGGCCTTGGACAGTGTGATGAGAGGGGTCATGGAGCATTGTGATGAAAGTGGTCAGGGAGCATTGTGATGAAAGGGGTAATGGAGCTTTGTAATAAAATTGGTCATGGAGCTTTGTGATGATAGCGATCATAGAGCATTGTGATGAAAGGCGTACTGGGGCATTGTGATGAAAGGGGTCATGGATCATTGTGATGATAACGATCATGGAGCATTTTGTTGAAAGTGGTCATGGAGCATTTTGATGAAATGGATCATGGAGCATTGTGATGAAAGTTGTCCTGGAGCCTTTTGATGACAGGGGTCATGGAGCATTGTGATGATAAGGGTCATGGAGCATTGTGATGACAGGTGTCATTGAACATTGTAATAAAATGTGTCATGGAGCATTGTGATGACAGTGGGCATGGATCAGTGTGATGACAAGGGCCATGGAGCATTGTTATGAGAAGTGTCATGGACCATTGTGATGAAAGGGATAATGGAGCATTGTGATGACAGATTTCATGGATTATTGTGATGACAAGGGCCATGGAGAATTTTGAGGACAAGTGTCATGTAGCATTGTGATGACACGGGCATGGAGAATTGTGATGAAAGGGGTCACCGGGCATTGTGATGATAGTGGTTTTGGAGCTTTATGTTGACAGAGGGCATGGAGGATTCTGATGAAAGGGGTACTAGAGCATTGTGATGAAAGTCTTCATGGAGCATTGTGATGACAATGGTCATGGAGCATTGTGATGACAGGGGTTATAGAGCATTGTGATGACAGTGGACATGGAGCACTGTGATGACAGAGGTCATGGGGCATTGTCATTACAGGGGGCATGGAGTATTGTGATGAAAGTCCTACTGGAGCATTGTGATAAAAGTGGTTATGGATTATTGTGTTGAAATGTATAATGGATCATTGTGATGACAGGGAGCATGGAGCATTGTGATGAAAGTGGTACTGGAGCACTGTGATGAAATGTGTCATGGATCACTGTGATGATAGCGATCATGGAGCATTGTGATGAAACTGGTCATGGATCGTTTTGATGAAAGGGCTCATGGAGCATTGTGATGAAAGTGTTCATGGAGCATTGTGATGAAAGAGTTCATGGAGAATTCTGATGACAGGAGTCATGGAGCATTGGGATGACATGGACCGTGGAGCATTGTGATGACACGGGCATGAAGCATTGTGATGACAAGGGTCATTGAGCATTTTGATGACAGGGATCATTTATCATTGTGATGATATGTGCCATGCAGCATTGTGATGAAAAGTGTACTGGAGCATTGTGATGAAATGGGTCATGGATCATTTGGATGACAGCGATCACCAAGCATTGTGATGAAATTGGTCATGGCTTATTGTGATGAAAGGGAGCATGAAGCATTATGATGACAGAGGGCATGGAGCATTGTGATGAAAGGGGTCATGGAGCATTGTGATGACGCGGGCCATGGTTCACGGTGGTGAGAGGGGTCATGGGGCATTTTGATGAAAGTGGTCAAGGAGCATTGTGATGACCACTGCCATGAAGCATTGTGATGACAGGGGCCATTTAGCATTGTGATGAAACGGGTCAAGGAGCATAGTGATGACAAGGGCCATTGAGCATTCTGATGAAAAGCGTCATGGAGCATTTTGAAGACAGCGTCATGGGGCATTGTGATGAATGGGGTACTGGAGCATTGTGATTAAAGCGTTCATGGATCATTGTGATGATAGCGATCATGGATCATTGTGATGACAGGGGTCAGTGAGCATTTTGATGAGAAGTATCTTGGAGCATTGTGATGACAGGTTTCATGAGCATTGTGATGAAAGGAGTCATGGAGCTTGTGATGGCAGGGGGCATGGAGCATTGTGAGGAAAGGCGTATTGGAGCATTGTAATGAAAGTGTCATGGATTATTATGATGCAAGGGATCATGGGGCACTGTGATGACAGGGGGCATGGAGCATTGTGATGCCAACGGTCATGGATCATTGTGATGAAAGTGGTTATGGAGCAATTTCATGACAACGGCCATAGAGCACTGTGATGACAAGGGTCGGGTGTATTGTGATGCCAGTGGTCATGGAGCATTGTAATGACAAGGGCCATGAAGCGTTGTGCTGACAGGGGTCATGGGACATTGTGGTGACAGAAGTCAAGGACCATTGTGATGAAGGGGTAATGGAGCATTGTAATAAAAGGGGTCATGTGGCATTGGGATGACAAGCGCCATGGAGCATTGTGATGACAAGGGCCATTTAATATTGTGATGAAACCTGTCATGGAGCATGGTGATGAGAGGGGTCATGACGCATTGTGATGACAAGGTTCATGGAGCATTGTGATGAAAGTGGGTACTGGAGCATTGTGATGAAAGTGGTTATGGATCATTGTGATGATAGCGATCATGGAGCATTGTGATGAAAGTTGTCATGGAGCATTGTGATGAAATGGATCATGGAGCATTGTGAGGAAAGTTTCATGGAGCATTGTGATGACACGGTCCATGAATTGTTGTGATGACCAGGGTAATGGAGCATTGTAATGACACGGACATGGAGCATTTTGATGACAAGATCCATGGAGAATTGTGATGACAGGGGTCATGGAGCATTGTGATGAAAGGAATCATGGAGCATTGCGATGACACGGGCCAAGGAGCATTGTGATGAAAAGAGTCATGGAGCATTGCGATGACACAGGCTAAGGTGCATTGTGATGAAAGGAGTCATGGAGCATTGTGATGAATATGGTCTTGAAGCATTGAGATGACAAGGGACATGGAGCATTGTGATGACAAACGCCGTGGAGCATTGTGATGACAAGGGCCATGTAGTATTTTGATGAAACTGGTCATGGAGCATTTTGATGACATTGGGCAAGGAGCATTGTGATGACAAGGTCTATGGAGCATTGTGATGACAAGCGTCATGGAGCATTGTGATGACACTGGTCATAGGGCATTGCGATAACAGTGTTCATGGAGCATTGTGATGGCAAGGGCCATGGAACATAGTGATGACAGGGGTTATGCAGCATTGTGATGACAAGCACCATGGAACATTGTGATGACAAGGGCCATTTAGAATTGTGATGAAACGGGTCATGGAGTATTGTGATGAATGTGCTCATGGAGCATCTTGATGACAGTGGGCATTGAGCATTGTGATGACAAGGGCCATGGAGCATTGTGATGAGAAGCGCCATGGAGCATTGTGATGACAAAGGCCATTTAGCATTGTGATGGGACGTGTCATGGAGCATTATGATGAATGTGGTCATGGAGCATTTTGATGATATTGGGCATGGAGCATTGTGATGACAAGCTCCATATAGCATTTTGATGACAAGGGCCTTTTAGCATTGTGATGAAACGGGTCATGGAGTTTTGTGATGAATATGGTTATTGAGCATTATGACGACTGTGGGCATGGAGCACTCTGATAACAGGGGTCATGGAGCATTGTGATGTCCAGCATCATGGAGCATTGTGATGAAAAGGCCATGGAACATTGTGATGACAGGTGCATGGAGGTTTGTGAAGAATGTGGTCATGGAGCATTGTGATGTTAGTGGGCATGGAGCATTGTGATAACAGTTGTCATGGAGCATTGTGATAACAGTGGCCATGGAGCATTGTGATGAAAGGGGTACTGGAGCATTGTGATGAAATGGGTCATGGAGCATTGTGATGACAGGTATCATGAAACATTGTGATGAAAATTGTCATGGAGCATTGTGATGACAAGCACCTTTGAGCATTGTGATGACAAGGGCCTTTTAGCATTGTGATGAAACGTGTCATAGAGCTTTCTAATGAATGTGGTCATGGTGCATTGTGATGAGAGTGGGCATGGAGCATTGTGATGACAAGCGCTATGGACTATTTTGATGACAAGTGGCATGGAGCTTTGTGATGACAGGTTCATGGAGACTTGTGATGACAGGGTCATGGAGCATTGTGATAACAGGGGCCATGGAGAATTTTGATGAAAGGGGTACTGGAGCATTGTGATGAAAGGGGTCATGGATTATTTTCATGATAGCGATCATGGAGCATTGTGATGAAAGTTGGCATGGAGCATTGTGATGAAAGGGATAATGGAGCATTTTGATGAAAGCAGTCATGGAGCATTGTGATGAAATGTGTCATGGAGCATTGTGATGACACTGCATATGGATCATTCTGGTGATAAGTGCTATGGAGCATTGTGATGACAAGTGTCATGGAGCATTTTGATGAAAGGGTCCTAGAGCATTTTGATGAGAGGGGTTATGGAGCATTGTGATGACAGATGTTATAGAGAGTTGTGATGACACGGGCATGGAGCATTGTGATGACAAGATACATGGAGCATTGTGATGACAGGGATCATGGGACATTGTGATGACAGGGGGCATGGATTATTGTGCTGAAATGCGTCGGGGGCATTGTGATGAAAGTGGTCATGGATTATTGTGATGAAATGGATAATGGAGCATTGGGATGACAGGGGGCATTGAGCATTGAGATGAAAAGTGTCACGGAGCATTGTGATATCATGGATCATGGAGCATTGTGATGACAAGAGCCATGGAACATTGTGATGACAGGGGTCATTGATCATTGTGATGAAAGTTGTCATGAAGCATTGTGATGACACGGGGCATGGATCATTGTGATGATAGGGGTCATGAAGCATTGTGATGTCAGGTGTCATGGAGCAGTGTGATGGCGGGCCTTGGACAGTGTGATGAGAGGGGTCATGGAGCATTGTGATGAAAGTGGTCAGGGAGCATTGTGATGAAAGGGGTAATGGAGCTTTGTAATAAAATTGGTCATGGAGCTTTGTGATGATAGCGATCATAGAGCATTGTGATGAAAGGCGTACTGGGGCATTGTGATGAAAGGGGTCATGGATCATTGTGATGATAACGATCATGGAGCATTTTCTTGAAAGTGGTCATGGAGCATTTTGATGAAATGGATCATGGAGCATTGTGATGAAAGTTGTCGTGGAGCCTTTTGATGACAGGGGTCATGGAGCATTGTGATGATAAGGGTCATGGAGCATTGTGATGACAGGTGTCATTGAACATTGTAATAAAATGTGTCATGGAGCATTGTGATGACAGTGGGCATGGATCAGTGTGATGACAAGGGCCATGGAGCATTGTTATGAGAAGTGTCATGGACCATTGTGATGAAAGGGATAATGGAGCATTGTGATGACAGATTTCATGGATTATTGTGATGACAAGGGCCATGGAGAATTTTGAGGACAAGTGTCATGTAGCATTGTGATGACACGGGCATGGAGAATTGTGATGAAAGGGGTCACCGGGCATTGTGATGATAGTGGTTTTGGAGCTTTATGTTGACAGAGGGCATGGAGGATTCTGATGAAAGGGGTACTAGAGCATTGTGATGAAAGTCTTCATGGAGCATTGTGATGACAATGGTCATGGAGCATTGTGATGACAGGGGTTATAGAGCATTGTGATGACAGTGGACATGGAGCACTGTGATGACAGAGGTCATGGGGCATTGTCATTACAGGGGGCATGGAGTATTGTGATGAAAGTCCTACTGGAGCATTGTGATAAAAGTGGTTATGGATTATTGTGTTGAAATGTATAATGGATCATTGTGATGACAGGGAGCATGGAGCATTGTGATGAAAGTGGTACTGGAGCACTGTGATGAAATGTGTCATGGATCACTGTGATGATAGCGATCATGGAGCATTGTGATGAAACTGGTGATGGATCGTTTTGATGAAAGGGCTCATGGAGCATTGTGATGAAAGTGTTCATGGAGCATTGTGATGAAAGAGTTCATGGAGAATTCTGATGACAGGAGTCATGGAGCATTGGGATGACATGGACCGTGGAGCATTGTGATGACACGGGCATGAAGCATTGTGATGACAAGGGTCATTGAGCATTTTGATGACAGGGATCATTTATCATTGTGATGATATGTGCCATGCAGCATTGTGATGAAAAGTGTACTGGAGCATTGTGATGAAATGGGTCATGGATCATTTGGATGACAGCGATCACCAAGCATTGTGATGAAATTGGTCATGGCTTATTGTGATGAAACGGAGCATGAAGCATTATGATGACAGAGGGCATGGAGCATTGTGATGAAAGGGGTCATGGAGCATTGTGATGACGCGGGCCATGGTTCACGGTGGTGAGAGGGGTCATGGGGCATTCTGATGAAAGTGGTCAAGGAGCATTGTGATGACCACTGCCATGAAGCATTGTGATGACAGGGGCCATTTAGCATTGTGATGAAACGGGTCAAGGAGCATAGTGATGACAAGGGCCATTGAGCATTCTGATGAAAAGCGTCATGGAGCATTTTGAAGACAGCATCATGGGGCATTGTGATGAATGGGGTACTGGAGCATTGTGATTAAAGCGTTCATGGATCATTGTGATGATAGCGATCATGGATCATTGTGATGACAGGGGTCAGTGAGCATTTTGATGAGAAGTATCTTGGAGCATTGTGATGACAGGTTTCATGAGCATTGTGATGAAAGGAGTCATGGAGCTTGTGATGGCAGGGGGCATGGAGCATTGTGAGGAAAGGCGTATTGGAGCATTGTAATGAAAGTGTCATGGATTATTATGATGCAAGGGATCATGGGGCACTGTGATGACAGGGGGCATGGAGCATTGTGATGCCAACGGTCATGGATCATTGTGATGAAAGTGGTTATGGAGCAATTTCATGACAACGGCCATAGAGCACTGTGATGACAAGGGTCGGGTGTATTGTGATGCCAGTGGTCATGGAGCATTGTAATGACAAGGGCCATGAAGCGTTGTGCTGACAGGGGTCATGGGACATTGTGGTGACAGAAGTCAAGGACCATTGTGATGAAGGGGTAATGGAGCATTGTAATAAAAGGGGTCATGTGGCATTGGGATGACAAGCGCCATGGAGCATTGTGATGACAAGGGCCATTTAATATTGTGATGAAACCTGTCATGGAGCATGGTGATGAGAGGGGTCATGACGCATTGTGATGACAAGGTTCATGGAGCATTGTGATGAAAGTGGGTACTGGAGCATTGTGATGAAAGTGGTTATGGATCATTGTGATGATAGCGATCATGGAGCATTGTGATGAAAGTTGTCATGGAGCATTGTGATGAAATGGATCATGGAGCATTGTGAGGAAAGTTTCATGGAGCATTGTGATGACACGGTCCATGAATTATTGTGATGACCAGGGTAATGGAGCATTGTAATGACACGGACATGGAGCATTTTGATGACAAGATCCATGGAGAATTGTGATGACAGGGGTCATGGAGCATTGTGATGAAAGGAATCATGGAGCATTGCGATGACACGGGCCAAGGAGCATTGTGATGAAAAGAGTCATGGAGCATTGCGATGACACAGGCTAAGGTGCATTGTGATGAAAGGAGTCATGGAGCATTGTGATGAATATGGTCTTGAAGCATTGAGATGACAAGGGACATGGAGCATTGTGATGACAAACGCCGTGGAGCATTGTGATGACAAGGGCCATGTAGTATTTTGATGAAACTGGTCATGGAGCATTTTGATGACATTGGGCAAGGAGCATTGTGATGACAAGGTCTATGGAGCATTGTGATGACAAGCGTCATGGAGCATTGTGATGACACTGGTCATAGGGCATTGCGATAACAGTGTTCATGGAGCATTGTGATGGCAAGGGCCATGGAACATAGTGATGACAGGGGTTATGCAGCATTGTGATGACAAGCACCATGGAACATTGTGATGACAAGGGCCATTTAGAATTGTGATGAAACGGGTCATGGAGTATTGTGATGAATGTGCTCATGGAGCATCTTGATGACAGTGGGCATTGAGCATTGTGATGACAAGGGCCATGGAGCATTGTGATGAGAAGCGCCATGGAGCATTGTGATGACAAAGGCCATTTAGCATTGTGATGGGACGTGTCATGGAGCATTATGATGAATGTGGTCATGGAGCATTTTGATGATATTGGGCATGGAGCATTGTGATGACAAGCTCCATATAGCATTTTGATGACAAGGGCCTTTTAGCATTGTGATGAAACGGGTCATGGAGTTTTGTGATGAATATGGTTATTGAGCATTATGATGACTGTGGGCATGGAGCACTCTGATAACAGGGGTCATGGAGCATTGTGATGTCCAGCATCATGGAGCATTGTGATGACAAGGCCATGGAACATTGTGATGACAGGTGCATGGAGGTTTGTGAAGAATGTGGTCATGGAGCATTGTGATGTTAGTGGGCATGGAGCATTGTGATAACAGTTGTCATGGAGCATTGTGATAACAGTGGCCATGGAGCATTGTGATGAAAGGGGTACTGGAGCATTGTGATGAAATGGGTCATGGAGCATTGTGATGACAGGTATCATGAAGCATTGTGATGAAAATTGTCATGGAGCATTGTGATGACAAGGGCCTTTGAGCATTGTGATGACAAGGGCCTTTTAGCATTGTGATGAAACGTGTCATAGAGCTTTCTAATGAATGTGGTCATGGTGCATTGTGATGAGAGTGGGCATGGAGCATTGTGATGACAAGCGCCATGGACTATTTTGATGACAAGTGGCATGGAGCTTTGTGATGACAGGTTCATGGAGACTTGTGATGACAGGGTCATGGAGCATTGTGATAACAGGGGCCATGGAGAATTGTGATGAAAGGGGTACTGGAGGATTGTGATGAAAGGGGTCATGGATTATTTTCATGATAGCGATCATGGAGCATTGTGATGAAAGTTGGCATGGAGCATTGTGATGAAAGGGATAATGGAGCATTTTGATGAAAGCAGTCATGGAGCATTGTGATGAAATGTGTCATGGAGCATTGTGATGACACTGCATATGGATCATTCTGGTGATAAGTGCTATGGAGCATTGTGATGACAAGTGTCATGGAGCATTTTGATGAAAGGGTCCTAGAGCATTTTGATGAGAGGGGTTATGGAGCATTGTGATGACAGATGTTATAGAGAGTTGTGATGACACGGGCATGGAGCATTGTGATGACAAGATACATGGAGCATTGTGATGACAGGGATCATGGGACATTGTGATGACAGGGGGCATGGATTATTGTGCTGAAATGCGTCGGGGGCATTGTGATGAAAGTGGTCATGGATTATTGTGATGAAATGGATAATGGAGCATTGGGATGACAGGGGGCATTGAGCATTGAGATGAAAAGTGTCACGGAGCATTGTGATATCATGGATCATGGAGCATTGTGATGACAAGAGCCATGGAACATTGTGATGACACGGGTCATTGATCATTGTGATGAAAGTTGTCATGAAGCATTGTGATGACACGGGGCATGGATCATTGTGATGATAGGGGTCATGAAGCATTGTGATGTCAGGTGTCATGGAGCAGTGTGATGGCGGGCCTTGGACAGTGTGATGAGAGGGGTCATGGAGCATTGTGATGAAAGTGGTCAGGGAGCATTGTGATGAAAGGGGTAATGGAGCTTTGTAATAAAATTGGTCATGGAGCTTTGTGATGATAGCGATCATAGAGCATTGTGATGAAAGGCGTACTGGGGCATTGTGATGAAAGGGGTCATGGATCATTGTGATGATAACGATCATGGAGCATTTTGTTGAAAGTGGTCATGGAGCATTTTGATGAAATGGATCATGGAGCATTGTGATGAAAGTTGTCGTGGAGCCTTTTGATGACAGGGGTCATGGAGCATTGTGATGATAAGGGTCATGGAGCATTGGGATGACAGGTGTCATTGAACATTGTAATAAAATGTGTCATGGAGCATTGTGATGACAGTGGGCATGGATCAGTGTGATGACAAGGGCCATGGAGCATTGTTATGAGAAGTGTCATGGACCATTGTGATGAAAGGGATAATGGAGCATTGTGATGACAGATTTCATGGATTATTGTGATGACAAGGGCCATGGAGAATTTTGAGGACAAGTGTCATGTAGCATTGTGATGACACGGGCATGGAGAATTGTGATGAAAGGGGTCACTGGGCATTGTGATGATAGTGGTTTTGGAGCTTTATGTTGACAGAGGGCATGGAGGATTCTGATGAAAGGGGTACTAGAGCATTGTGATGAAAGTCTTCATGGAGCATTGTGATGACAATGGTCATGGAGCATTGTGATGACAGGGGTTATAGAGCATTGTGATGACAGTGGACATGGAGCACTGTGATGACAGTGGTCATGGGGCATTGTCATTACAGGTGGCATGGAGTATTGTGATGAAAGTCCTACTGGAGCATTGTGATAAAAGTGGTTATGGATTATTGTGTTGAAATGTATAATGGATCATTGTGATGACAGGGAGCATGGAGCATTGTGATGAAAGTGGTACTGGAGCACTGTGATGAAATGTGTCATGGATCACTGTGATGATAGCGATCATGGAGCATTGTGATGAAACTGGTCATGGATCGTTTTGATGAAAGGGCTCATGGAGCATTGTGATGAAAGTGTTCATGGAGCATTGTGATGAAAGAGTTCATGGAGAATTCTGATGACAGGAGTCATGGAGCATTGGGATGACATGGACCGTGGAGCATTGTGATGACACGGGCATGAAGCATTGTGATGACAAGGGTCATTGAGCATTTTGATGACAGGGATCATTTATCATTGTGATGATATGTGCCATGCAGCATTGTGATGAAAAGTGTACTGGAGCATTGTGATGAAATGGGTCATGGATCATTTGGATGACAGCGATCACCAAGCATTGTGATGAAATTGGTCATGGCTTATTGTGATGAAAGGGATCATGAAGCATTATGATGACAGAGGGCATGGAGCATTGTGATGAAAGGGGTCATGGAGCATTGTGATGACGCGGGCCATGGTTCACGGTGGTGAGAGGGGTCATGGGGCATTTTGATGAAAGTGGTCAAGGAGCATTGTGATGACCACTGCCATGAAGCATTGTGATGACAGGGGCCATTTAGCATTGTGATGAAACGGGTCAAGGAGCATAGTGATGACAAGGGCCATTGAGCATTCTGATGCAAAGCGTCATGGAGCATTTTGAAGACAGCGTCATGGGGCATTGTGATGAATGGGGTACTGGAGCATTGTGATTAAAGCGTTCATGGATCATTGTGATGATAGCGATCATGGATCATTGTGATGACAGGGGTCAGTGAGCATTTTGATGAGAAGTATCTTGGAGCATTGTGATGACAGGTTTCATGAGCATTGTGATGAAAGGAGTCATGGAGCTTGTGATGGCAGGGGGCATGGAGCATTGTGAGGAAAGGCGTATTGGAGCATTGTAATGAAAGTGTCATGGATTATTATGATGCAAGGGATCATGGGGCACTGTGATGACAGGGGGCATGGAGCATTGTGATGCCAACGGTCATGGATCATTGTGATGAAAGTGGTTATGGAGCAATTTCATGACAACGGCCATAGAGCACTGTGATGACAAGGGTCGGGTGTATTGTGATGACAGTGGTCATGGAGCATTGTAATGACAAGGGCCATGAAGCGTTGTGCTGACAGGGGTCATGGGACATTGTGGTGACAGAAGTCAAGGACCATTGTGATGAAGGGATAATGGAGCATTGTAATAAAAGGGGTCATGTGGCATTGGGATGACAAGCGCCATGGAGCATTGTGATGACAAGGGCCATTTAATATTGTGATGAAACCTGTCATGGAGCATGGTGATGAGAGGGGTCATGGCGCATTGTGATGACAAGGTTCATGGAGCATTGTGATGAAAGTGGGTACTGGAGCATTGTGATGAAAGTGGTTATGGATCATTGTGATGATAGCGATCATGGAGCACTGTGATGAAAGTTGTCTTGGAGCATTGTGATGAAATGGATCATGGAGCATTGTGAGGAAAGTTTCATGGAGCATTGTGATGACACGGTCCATGAATTATTGTGATGACCAGGGTAATGGAGCATTGTAATGACACGGACATGGAGCATTTTGATGACAAGATCCATGGAGAATTGTGATGACAGGGGTCATGGAGCATTGTGATGAAAGGAATCATGGAGAATTGCGATGACACGGGCCAAGGAGCATTGTGATGAAAAGAGTCATGGAGCATTGCGATGACACAGGCTAAGGTGCATTGTGATGAAAGGAGTCATGGAGCATTGTGATGAATATGGTCTTGAAGCATTGAGATGACAAGGGACATGGAGCATTGTGATGACAAACGCCGTGGAGCATTGTGTTGAGAAGGGCCATGTAGTATTTTGATGAAACTGGTCATGGAGCATTTTGATGACATTGGGCAAGGAGCATTGTGATGACAAGGTCTATGGAGCATTGTGATGACAAGCGTCATGGAGCATTGTGATGACACTGGTCATAGGGCATTGTGATAACAGTGTTCATGGAGCATTGTGACGGCAAGGGCCATGGAACATAGTGATGACAGGGGTTATGCAGCATTGTGATGACAAGCACCATGGAACATTTTGATGACAAGGGCCATTTAGAATTGTGATGAAACGGGTCATGGAGTATTGTGATGAATGTGCTCATGGAGCATCTTGATGACAGTGGGCATTGAGCATTGTGATGACAAGGGCAATGGAGCATTGTGATGAGAAGCGCCATGGAGCATTGTGATGACAAAGGCCATTTAGCATTGTGATGGAACGTGTCATGGAGCATTATGATGAATGTGGTCATGGAGCATTTTGATGATATTGGGCATGGAGCATTGTGATGACAAGCTCCATATAGCATTTTGATGACAAGGGCCTTTTAGCATTGTGATTGAACGGGTCATGGAGTTTTGTGATGAATATGGTTATTGAGCATTATGACGACTGTGGGCATGGAGCACTCTGATAACAGGGGTCATGGAGCATTGTGATGTCCAGCATCATGGAGCATTGTGATGACAAGGCCATGGAACATTGTGATGACAGGTGCATGGAGGTTTGTGAAGAATGTGGTCATGGAGCATTGTGATGTTAGTGGGCATGGAGCATTGTGATAACAGTTGTCATGGAGCATTGTGATAACAGTGGCCATGGAGCATTGTGATGAAAGGGGTACTGGAGCATTGTGATGAAATGGGTCATGGAGCATTGTGATGACAGGTATCATGAAGCATTGTGATGAAAATTGTCATGGAGCATTGTGATGACAAGCACCTTTGAGCATTGTGATGACAAGAGCCTTTTAGCATTGTGATGAAACGTGTCATAGAGCTTTCTAATGAATGTGGTCATGGTGCATTGTGATGAGAGTGGGCATGGAGCATTGTGATGACAAGCGCTATGGACTATTTTGATGACAAGTGGCATGGAGCTTTGTGATGACAGGTTCATGGAGACTTGTGATGACAGGGTCATGGAGCATTGTGATAACAGGGGCCATGGAGAATTTTGATGAAAGGGGTACTGGAGCATTGTGATGAAAGGGGTCATGGATTATTTTCATGATAGCGATCATGGAGCATTGTGATGAAAGTTGGCATGGAGCATTGTGATGAAAGGGATAATGGAGCATTTTGATGAAAGCAGTCATGGAGCATTGTGATGAAATGTGTCATGGAGCATTGTGATGACACTGCATATGGATCATTCTGGTGATAAGTGCTATGGAGCATTGTGATGACAAGTGTCATGGAGCATTTTGATGAAAGGGTCCTAGAGCATTTTGATGAGAGGGGTTATGGAGCATTGTGATGACAGATGTTATAGAGAGTTGTGATGACACGGGCATGGAGCATTGTGATGACAAGATACATGGAGCATTGTGATGACAGGGATCATGGGACATTGTGATGACAGGGGGCATGGATTATTGTGCTGAAATGCGTCGGGGGCATTGTGATGAAAGTGGTCATGGATTATTGTGATGAAATGGATAATGGAGCATTGGGATGACAGGGGGCATTGAGCATTGAGATGAAAAGTGTCACGGAGCATTGTGATATCATGGATCATGGAGCATTGTGATGACAAGAGCCATGGAACATTGTGATGACAGGGGTCATTGATCATTGTGATGAAAGTTGTCATGAAGCATTGTGATGACACGGGGCATGGATCATTGTGATGATAGGGGTCATGAAGCATTGTGATGTCAGGTGTCATGGAGCAGTGTGATGGCGGGCCTTGGACAGTGTGATGAGAGGGGTCATGGAGCATTGTGATGAAAGTGGTCAGGGAGCATTGTGATGAAAGGGGTAAAGGAGCTTTGTAATAAAATTGGTCATGGAGCTTTGTGATGATAGCGATCATAGAGCATTGTGATGAAAGGCGTACTGGGGCATTGTGATGAAAGGGGTCATGGATCATTGTGATGATAACGATCATGGAGCATTTTCTTGAAAGTGGTCATGGAGCATTTTGATGAAATGGATCATGGAGCATTGTGATGAAAGTTGTCGTGGAGCCTTTTGATGACAGGGGTCATGGAGCATTGTGATGATAAGGGTCATGGAGCATTGTGATGACAGGTGTCATTGAACATTGTAATAAAATGTGTCATGGAGCATTGTGATGACAGTGGGCATGGATCAGTGTGATGACAAGGGCCATGGAGCATTGTTATGAGAAGTGTCATGGACCATTGTGATGAAAGGGATAATGGAGCATTGTGATGACAGATTTCATGGATTATTGTGATGACAAGGGCCATGGAGAATTTTGAGGACAAGTGTCATGTAGCATTGTGATGACACGGGCATGGAGAATTGTGATGAAAGGGGTCACCGGGCATTGTGATGATAGTGGTTTTGGAGCTTTATGTTGACAGAGGGCATGGAGGATTCTGATGAAAGGGGTACTAGAGCATTGTGATGAAAGTCTTCATGGAGCATTGTGATGACAATGGTCATGGAGCATTGTGATGACAGGGGTTATAGAGCATTGTGATGACAGTGGACATGGAGCACTGTGATGACAGAGGTCATGGGGCATTGTCATTACAGGGGGCATGGAGTATTGTGATGAAAGTCCTACTGGAGCATTGTGATAAAAGTGGTTATGGATTATTGTGTTGAAATGTATAATGGATCATTGTGATGACAGGGAGCATGGAGCATTGTGATGAAAGTGGTACTGGAGCACTGTGATGAAATGTGTCATGGATCACTGTGATGATAGCGATCATGGAGCATTGTGATGAAACTGGTCATGGATCGTTTTGATGAAAGGGCTCATGGAGCATTGTGATGAAAGTGTTCATGGAGCATTGTGATGAAAGAGTTCATGGAGAATTCTGATGACAGGAGTCATGGAGCATTGGGATGACATGGACCGTGGAGCATTGTGATGACACGGGCATGAAGCATTGTGATGACAAGGGTCATTGAGCATTTTGATGACAGGGATCATTTATCATTGTGATGATATGTGCCATGCAGCATTGTGATGAAAAGTGTACTGGAGCATTGTGATGAAATGGGTCATGGATCATTTGGATGACAGCGATCACCAAGCATTGTGATGAAATTGGTCATGGCTTATTGTGATGAAAGGGAGCATGAAGCATTATGATGACAGAGGGCATGGAGCATTGTGATGAAAGGGGTCATGGAGCATTGTGATGACGCGGGCCATGGTTCACGGTGGTGAGAGGGGTCATGGGGCATTTTGATGAAAGTGGTCAAGGAGCATTGTGATGACCACTGCCATGAAGCATTGTGATGACAGGGGCCATTTAGCATTGTGATGAAACGGGTCAAGGAGCATAGTGATGACAAGGGCCATTGAGCATTCTGATGAAAAGCGTCATGGAGCATTTTGAAGACAGCGTCATGGGGCATTGTGATGAATGGGGTACTGGAGCATTGTGATTAAAGCGTTCATGGATCATTGTGATGATAGCGATCATGGATCATTGTGATGACAGGGGTCAGTGAGCATTTTGATGAGAAGTATCTTGGAGCATTGTGATGACAGGTTTCATGAGCATTGTGATGAAAGGAGTCATGGAGCTTGTGATGGCAGGGGGCATGGAGCATTGTGAGGAAAGGCGTATTGGAGCATTGTAATGAAAGTGTCATGGATTATTATGATGCAAGGGATCATGGGGCACTGTGATGACAGGGGGCATGGAGCATTGTGATGCCAACGGTCATGGATCATTGTGATGAAAGTGGTTATGGAGCAATTTCATGACAACGGTCATAGAGCACTGTGATGACAAGGGTCGGGTGTATTGTGATGACAGTGGTCATGGAGCATTGTAATGACAAGGGCCATGAAGCGTTGTGCTGACAGGGGTCATGGGACATTGTGGTGACAGAAGTCAAGGACCATTGTGATGAAGGGGTAATGGAGCATTGTAATAAAAGGGGTCATGTGGCATTGGGATGACAAGCGCCATGGAGCATTGTGATGACAAGGGCCATTTAATATTGTGATGAAACCTGTCATGGAGCATGGTGATGAGAGGGGTCATGACGCATTGTGATGACAAGGTTCATGGAGCATTGTGATGAAAGTGGGTACTGGAGCATTGTGATGAAAGTGGTTATGGATCATTGTGATGATAGCGATCATGGAGCATTGTGATGAAAGTTGTCATGGAGCATTGTGATGAAATGGATCATGGAGCATTGTGAGGAAAGTTTCATGGAGCATTGTGATGACACGGTCCATGAATTATTGTGATGACCAGGGTAATGGAGCATTGTAATGACACGGACATGGAGCATTTTGATGACAAGATCCATGGAGAATTGTGATGACAGGGGTCATGGAGCATTGTGATGAAAGGAATCATGGAGCATTGCGATGACACGGGCCAAGGAGCATTGTGATGAAAAGAGTCATGGAGCATTGCGATGACACAGGCTAAGGTGCATTGTGATGAAAGGAGTCATGGAGCATTGTGATGAATATGGTCTTGAAGCATTGAGATGACAAGGGACATGGAGCATTGTGATGACAAACGCCGTGGAGCATTGTGATGACAAGGGCCATGTAGTATTTTGATGAAACTGGTCATGGAGCATTTTGATGACATTGGGCAAGGAGCATTGTGATGACAAGGTCTATGGAGCATTGTGATGACAAGCGTCATGGAGCATTGTGATGACACTGGTCATAGGGCATTGCGATAACAGTGTTCATGGAGCATTGTGATGGCAAGGGCCATGGAACATAGTGATGACAGGGGTTATGCAGCATTGTGATGACAAGCACCATGGAACATTGTGATGACAAGGGCCATTTAGAATTGTGATGAAACGGGTCATGGAGTATTGTGATGAATGTGCTCATGGAGCATCTTGATGACAGTGGGCATTGAGCATTGTGATGACAAGGGCCATGGAGCATTGTGATGAGAAGCGCCATGGAGCATTGTGATGACAAAGGCCATTTAGCATTGTGATGGGACGTGTCATGGAGCATTATGATGAATGTGGTCATGGAGCATTTTGATGATATTGGGCATGGATCATTGTGATGACAAGCTCCATATAGCATTTTGATGACAAGGGCCTTTTAGCATTGTGATGAAACGGGTCATGGAGTTTTGTGATGAATATGGTTATTGAGCATTATGATGACTGTGGGCATGGAGCACTCTGATAACAGGGGTCATGGAGCATTGTGATGTCCAGCATCATGGAGCATTGTGATGACAAGGCCATGGAACATTGTGATGACAGGTGCATGGAGGTTTGTGAAGAACGTGGTCATGGAGCATTGTGATGTTAGTGGGCATGGAGCATTGTGATAACAGTTGTCATGGAGCATTGTGATAACAGTGGCCATGGAGCATTGTGATGAAAGGGGTACTGGAGCATTGTGATGAAATGGGTCATGGAGCATTGTGATGACAGGTATCATGAAGCATTGTGATGAAAATTGTCATGGAGCATTGTGATGACAAGCGCCTTTGAGCATTGTGATGACAAGGGCCTTTTAGCATTGTGATGAAACGTGTCATAGAGCTTTCTAATGAATGTGGTCATGGTGCATTGTGATGAGAGTGGGCATGGAGCATTGTGATGACAAGCGCCATGGACTATTTTGATGACAAGTGGCATGGAGCTTTGTGATGACAGGTTCATGGAGACTTGTGATGACAGGGTCATGGAGCATTGTGATAACAGGGGCCATGGAGAATTGTGATGAAAGGGGTACTGGAGCATTGTGATGAAAGGGGTCATGGATTATTTTCATGATAGCGATCATGGAGCATTGTGATGAAAGTTGGCATGGAGCATTGTGATGAAAGGGATAATGGAGCATTTTGATGAAAGCAGTCATGGAGCATTGTGATGAAATGTGTCATGGAGCATTGTGATGACACTGCATATGGATCATTCTGGTGATAAGTGCTATGGAGCATTGTGATGACAAGTGTCATGGAGCATTTTGATGAAAGGGTCCTAGAGCATTTTGATGAGAGGGGTTATGGAGCATTGTGATGACAGATGTTATAGAGAGTTGTGATGACACGGGCATGGAGCATTGTGATGACAAGATACATGGAGCATTGTGATGACAGGGATCATGGGACATTGTGATGACAGGGGGCATGGATTATTGTGCTGAAATGCGTCGGGGGCATTGTGATGAAAGTGGTCATGGATTATTGTGATGAAATGGATAATGGAGCATTGGGATGACAGGGGGCATTGAGCATTGAGATGAAAAGTGTCACGGAGCATTGTGATATCATGGATCATGGAGCATTGTGATGACAAGAGCCATGGAACATTGTGATGACAGGGGTCATTGATCATTGTGATGAAAGTTGTCATGAAGCATTGTGATGACACGGGGCATGGATCATTGTGATGATAGGGGTCATGAAGCATTGTGATGTCAGGTGTCATGGAGCAGTGTGATGGCGGGCCTTGGACAGTGTGATGAGAGGGGTCATTGGAGCATTGTGATGAAAGTGGTCAGGGAGCATTGTGATGAAAGGGGTAATGGAGCTTTGTAATAAAATTGGTCATGGAGCTTTGTGATGATAGCGATCATAGAGCATGGTGATGAAAGGCGTACTGGGGCATTGTGATGAAAGGGGTCATGGATCATTGTGATGATAACGATCATGGAGCATTTTGTTGAAAGTGGTCATGGAGCATTTTGATGAAATGGATCATGGAGCATTGTGATGAAAGTTGTCGTGGAGCCTTTTGATGACAGGGGTCATGGAGCATTGTGATGATAAGGGTCATGGAGCATTGTGATGACAGGTGTCATTGAACATTGTAATAAAATGTGTCATGGAGCATTGTGATGACAGTGGGCATGGATCAGTGTGATGACAAGGGCCATGGAGCATTGTTATGAGAAGTGTCATGGACCATTGTGATGAAAGGGATAATGGAGCATTGTGATGACAGATTTCATGGATTATTGTGATGACAAGGGCCATGGAGAATTTTGAGGACAAGTGTCATGTAGCATTGTGATGACACGGGCATGGAGACTTGTGATGAAAGGGGTCACCGGGCATTGTGATGATAGTGGTTTTGGAGCTTTATGTTGACAGAGGGCAGGAGGATTCTGATGAAAGGGGTACTAGAGCATTGTGATGAAAGTCTTCATGGAGCATTGTGATGACAATGGTCATGGAGCATTGTGATGACAGGGGTTATAGAGCATTGTGATGACAGTGGACATGGAGCATTGTGATGACAGAGGTCATGGGGCATTGTCATTACAGGGGGCATGGAGTATTGTGATGAAAGTCCTACTGGAGCATTGTGTTAAAAGTGGTTATGGATTATTGTGATGAAATGTATAATGGATCATTGTGATGACAGGGAGCATGGAGCATTGTGATGAAAGTGGTACTGGAGCACTGTGATGAAATGTGTCATGGATCACTGTGATGATAGCGATCATGGAGCATTGTGATGAAACTGGTCATGGATCGTTTTGATGAAAGGGCTCATGGAGCATTGTGATGAAAGTGTTCATGGAGCATTGTGATGAAAGAGTTCATGGAGAATTCTGATGACAGGAGTCATGGAGCATTGGGATGACATGGACCGTGGAGCATTGTGATGACACGGGCATGAAGCATTGTGATGACAAGGGTCATTGAGCATTTTGATGACAGGGATCATTTATCATTGTGATGATATGTGCCATGCAGCATTGTGATGAAAAGTGTACTGGAGCATTGTGATGAAATGGGTCATGGATCATTTGGATGACAGCGATCACCAAGCATTGTGATGAAATTGGTCATGGCTTATTGTGATGAAAGGGATCATGAAGCATTATGATGACAGAGGGCATGGAGCATTGTGATGAAAGGGGTCATGGAGCATTGTGATGAAAGGGGTCATGGATTATTTTCATGATAGCGATCATGGAGCATTGTGATGAAAGTTGACATGGAGCATTGTGATGAAAGGGATAATGGAGCATTTTGATGAAAGCAGTCATGGAGCATTGTGATGAAATGTGTCATGGAGCATTGTGATGACACTGCATATGGATCATTCTGGTGATAAGTGCTATGGAGCATTGTGATGACAAGTGTCATGGAGCATTTTGATGAAAGGGTCCTAGAGCATTTTGATGAGAGGGGTTATGGAGCATTGTGATGACAGATGTTATAGAGAGTTGTGATGACACGGGCATGGAGCATTGTGATGACAAGATACATGGAGCATTGTGATGACAGGGATCATGGGACATTGTGATGACAGGGGGCATGGATTATTGTGCTGAAATGCGTCGGGGGCATTGTGATGAAAGTGGTCATGGATTATTGTGATGAAATGGATAATGGAGCATTGGGATGACAGGGGGCATTGAGCATTGAGATGAAAAGTGTCACGGAGCATTGTGATATCATGGATCATGGAGCATTGTGATGACAAGAGCCATGGAACATTGTGATGACAGGGGTCATTGATCATTGTGATGAAAGTTGTCATGAAGCATTGTGATGACACGGGGCATGGATCATTGTGATGATAGGGGTCATGAAGCATTGTGATGTCAGGTGTCATGGAGCAGTGTGATGGCGGGCCTTGGACAGTGTGATGAGAGGGGTCATGGAGCATTGTGATGAAAGTGGTCAGGGAGCATTGTGATGAAAGGGGTAATGGAGCTTTGTAATAAAATTGGTCATGGAGCTTTGTGATGATAGCGATCATAGAGCATTGTGATGAAAGGCGTACTGGGGCATTGTGATGAAAGGGGTCATGGATCATTGTGATGATAACGATCATGGAGCATTTTGTTGAAAGTGGTCATGGAGCATTTTGATGAAATGGATCATGGAGCATTGTGATGAAAGTTGTCGTGGAGCCTTTTGATGACAGGGGTCATGGAGCATTGTGATGATAAGGGTCATGGAGCATTGGGATGACAGGTGTCATTGAACATTGTAATAAAATGTGTCATGGAGCATTGTGATGACAGTGGGCATGGATCAGTGTGATGACAAGGGCCATGGAGCATTGTTATGAGAAGTGTCATGGACCATTGTGATGAAAGGGATAATGGAGCATTGTGATGACAGATTTCATGGATTATTGTGATGACAAGGGCCATGGAGAATTTTGAGGACAAGTGTCATGTAGCATTGTGATGACACGGGCATGGAGAATTGTGATGAAAGGGGTCACTGGGCATTGTGATGATAGTGGTTTTGGAGCTTTATGTTGACAGAGGGCATGGAGGATTCTGATGAAAGGGGTACTAGAGCATTGTGATGAAAGTCTTCATGGAGCATTGTGATGACAATGGTCATGGAGCATTGTGATGACAGGGGTTATAGAGCATTGTGATGACAGTGGACATGGAGCACTGTGATGACAGTGGTCATGGGGCATTGTCATTACAGGGGGCATGGAGTATTGTGATGAAAGTCCTACTGGAGCATTGTGATAAAAGTGGTTATGGATTATTGTGTTGAAATGTATAATGGATCATTGTGATGACAGGGAGCATGGAGCATTGTGATGAAAGTGGTACTGGAGCACTGTGATGAAATGTGTCATGGATCACTGTGATGATAGCGATCATGGAGCATTGTGATGAAACTGGTCATGGATCGTTTTGATGAAAGGGCTCATGGAGCATTGTGATGAAAGTGTTCATGGAGCATTGTGATGAAAGAGTTCATGGAGAATTCTGATGACAGGAGTCATGGAGCATTGGGATGACATGGACCGTGGAGCATTGTGATGACACGGGCATGAAGCATTGTGATGACAAGGGTCATTGAGCATTTTGATGACAGGGATCATTTATCATTGTGATGATATGTGCCATGCAGCATTGTGATGAAAAGTGTACTGGAGCATTGTGATGAAATGGGTCATGGATCATTTGGATGACAGCGATCACCAAGCATTGTGATGAAATTGGTCATGGCTTATTGTGATGAAAGGGATCATGAAGCATTATGATGACAGAGGGCATGGAGCATTGTGATGAAAGGGGTCATGGAGCATTGTGATGACGCGGGCCATGGTTCACGGTGGTGACAGGGGTCATGGGGCATTTTGATGAAAGTGGTCAAGGAGCATTGTGATGACCACTGCCATGAAGCATTGTGATGACAGGGGCCATTTAGCATTGTGATGAAACGGGTCAAGGAGCATAGTGATGACAAGGGCCATTGAGCATTCTGATGCAAAGCGTCATGGAGCATTTTGAAGACAGCGTCATGGGGCATTGTGATGAATGGGGTACTGGAGCATTGTGATTAAAGCGTTCATGGATCATTGTGATGATAGCGATCATGGATCATTGTGATGACAGGGGTCAGTGAGCATTTTGATGAGAAGTATCTTGGAGCATTGTGATGACAGGTTTCATGAGCATTGTGATGAAAGGAGTCATGGAGCTTGTGATGGCAGGGGGCATGGAGAATTGTGAGGAAAGGCGTATTGGAGCATTGTAATGAAAGTGTCATGGATTATTATGATGCAAGGGATCATGGGGCACTGTGATGACAGGGGGCATGGAGCATTGTGATGCCAACGGTCATGGATCATTGTGATGAAAGTGGTTATGGAGCAATTTCATGACAACGGCCATAGAGCACTGTGATGACAAGGGTCGGGTGTATTGTGATGACAGTGGTCATGGAGCATTGTAATGACAAGGGCCATGAAGCGTTGTGCTGACAGGGGTCATGGGACATTGTGGTGACAGAAGTCAAGGACCATTGTGATGAAGGGGTAATGGAGCATTGTAATAAAAGGGGTCATGTGGCATTGGGATGACAAGCGCCATGGAGCATTGTGATGACAAGGGCCATTTAATATTGTGATGAAACCTGTCATGGAGCATGGTGATGAGAGGGGTCATGGCGCATTGTGATGACAAGGTTCATGGAGCATTGTGATGAAAGTGGGTACTGGAGCATTGTGATGAAAGTGGTTATGGATCATTGTGATGATAGCGATCATGGAGCACTGTGATGAAAGTTGTCTTGGAGCATTGTGATGAAATGGATCATGGAGCATTGTGAGGAAAGTTTCATGGAGCATTGTGATGACACGGTCCATGAATTATTGTGATGACCAGGGTAATGGAGCATTGTAATGACACGGACATGGAGCATTTTGATGACAAGATCCATGGAGAATTGTGATGACAGGGGTCATGGAGCATTGTGATGAAAGGAATCATGGAGAATTGCGATGACACGGGCCAAGGAGCATTGTGATGAAAAGAGTCATGGAGCATTGCGATGACACAGGCTAAGTTGCATTGTGATGAAAGGAGTCATGGAGCATTGTGATGAATATGGTCTTGAAGCATTGAGATGACAAGGGACATGGAGCATTGTGATGACAAACGCCGTGGAGCATTGTGATGAGAAGGGCCATGTAGTATTTTGATGAAACTGGTCATGGAGCATTTTGATGACATTGGGCAAGGAGCATTGTGATGACAAGGTTTATGGAGCATTGTGATGACAAGCGTCATGGAGCATTGTGATGACACTGGTCATAGGGCATTGTGATAACAGTGTTCATGGAGCATTGTGACGGCAAGGGCCATGGAACATAGTGATGACAGGGGTTATGCAGCATTGTGATGACAAGCACCATGGAACATTGTGATGACAAGGGCCATTTAGAATTGTGATGAAACGGGTCATGGAGTATTGTGATGAATGTGCTCATGGAGCATCTTGATGACAGTGGGCATTGAGCATTGTGATGACAAGGGCAATGGAGCATTGTGATGAGAAGCGCCATGGAGCATTGTGATGACAAAGGCCATTTAGCATTGTGATGGAACGTGTCATGGAGCATTATGATGAATGTGGTCATGGAGCATTTTGATGATATTGGGCATGGAGCATTGTGATGACAAGCTCCATATAGCATTTTGATGACAAGGGCCTTTTAGCATTGTGATTGAACGGGTCATGGAGTTTTGTGATGAATATGGTTATTGAGCATTATGACGACTGTGGGCATGGAGCACTCTGATAACAGGGGTCATGGAGCATTGTGATGTCCAGCATCATGGAGCATTGTGATGACAAGGCCATGGAACATTGTGATGACAGGTGCATGGAGGTTTGTGAAGAATGTGGTCATGGAGCATTGTGATGTTAGTGGGCATGGAGCATTGTGATAACAGTTGTCATGGAGCATTGTGATAACAGTGGCCATGGAGCATTGTGATGAAAGGGGTACTGGAGCATTGTGATGAAATGGGTCATGGAGCATTGTGATGACAGGTATCATGAAGCATTGTGATGAAAATTGTCATGGAGCATTGTGATGACAAGCACCTTTGAGCATTGTGATGACAAGGGCCTTTTAGCATTGTGATGAAACGTGTCATAGAGCTTTCTAATGAATGTGGTCATGGTGCATTGTGATGAGAGTGGGCATGGAGCATTGTGATGACAAGCGCTATGGACTATTTTGATGACAAGTGGCATGGAGCTTTGTGATGACAGGTTCATGGAGACTTGTGATGACAGGGTCATGGAGCATTGTGATAACAGGGGCCATGGAGAATTTTGATGAAAGGGGTACTGGAGCATTGTGATGAAAGGGGTCATGGATTATTTTCATGATAGCGATCATGGAGCATTGTGATGAAAGTTGGCATGGAGCATTGTGATGAAAGGGATAATGGAGCATTTTGATGAAAGCAGTCATGGAGCATTGTGATGAAATGTGTCATGGAGCATTGTGATGACACTGCATATGGATCATTCTGGTGATAAGTGCTATGGAGCATTGTGATGACAAGTGTCATGGAGCATTTTGATGAAAGGGTCCTAGAGCATTTTGATGAGAGGGGTTATGGAGCATTGTGATGACAGATGTTATAGAGAGTTGTGATGACACGGGCATGGAGCATTGTGATGACAAGATACATGGAGCATTGTGATGACAGGGATCATGGGACATTGTGATGACAGGGGGCATGGATTATTGTGCTGAAATGCGTCGGGGGCATTGTGATGAAAGTGGTCATGGATTATTGTGATGAAATGGATAATGGAGCATTGGGATGACAGGGGGCATTGAGCATTGAGATGAAAAGTGTCACGGAGCATTGTGATATCATGGATCATGGAGCATTGTGATGACAAGAGCCATGGAACATTGTGATGACAGGGGTCATTGATCATTGTGATGAAAGTTGTCATGAAGCATTGTGATGACACGGGGCATGGATCATTGTGATGATAGGGGTCATGAAGCATTGTGATGTCAGGTGTCATGGAGCAGTGTGATGGCGGGCCTTGGACAGTGTGATGAGAGGGGTCATTGGAGCATTGTGATGAAAGTGGTCAGGGAGCATTGTGATGAAAGGGGTAATGGAGCTTTGTAATAAAATTGGTCATGGAGCTTTGTGATGATAGCGATCATAGAGCATGGTGATGAAAGGCGTACTGGGGCATTGTGATGAAAGGGGTCATGGATCATTGTGATGATAACGATCATGGAGCATTTTGTTGAAAGTGGTCATGGAGCATTTTGATGAAATGGATCATAGAGCATTGTGATGAAAGTTGTCGTGGAGCCTTTTGATGACAGGGGTCATGGAGCATTGTGATGATAAGGGTCATGGAGCATTGTGATGACAGGTGTCATTGAACATTGTAATAAAATGTGTCATGGAGCATTGTGATGACAGTGGGCATGGATCAGTGTGATGACAAGGGCCATGGAGCATTGTTATGAGAAGTGTCATGGACCATTGTGATGAAAGGGATAATGGAGCATTGTGATGACAGATTTCATGGATTATTGTGATGACAAGGGCCATGGAGAATTTTGAGGACAAGTGTCATGTAGCATTGTGATGACACGGGCATGGAGAATTGTGATGAAAGGGGTCACCGGGCATTGTGATGATAGTGGTTTTGGAGCTTTATGTTGACAGAGGGCAGGAGGATTCTGATGAAAGGGGTACTAGAGCATTGTGATGAAAGTCTTCATGGAGCATTGTGATGACAATGGTCATGGAGCATTGTGATGACAGGGGTTATAGAGCATTGTGATGACAGTGGACATGGAGCATTGTGATGACAGAGGTCATGGGGCATTGTCATTACAGGGGGCATGGAGTATTGTGATGAAAGTCCTACTGGAGCATTGTGTTAAAAGTGGTTATGGATTATTGTGATGAAATGTATACTGGATCATTGTGATGACAGGGAGCATGGAGCATTGTGATGAAAGTGGTACTGGAGCACTGTGATGAAATGTGTCATGGATCACTGTGATGATAGCGATCATGGAGCATTGTGATGAAACTGGTCATGGATCGTTTTGATGAAAGGGCTCATGGAGCATTGTGATGAAAGTGTTCATGGAGCATTGTGATGAAAGAGTTCATGGAGAATTCTGATGACAGGAGTCATGGAGCATTGGGATGACATGGACCGTGGAGCATTGTGATGACACGGGCATGAAGCATTGTGATGACAAGGGTCATTGAGCATTTTGATGACAGGGATCATTTATCATTGTGATGATATGTGCCATGCAGCATTGTGATGAAAAGTGTACTGGAGCATTGTGAGGAAATGGGTCATGGATCATTTGGATGACAGCGATCACCAAGCATTGTGATGAAATTGGTCATGGCTTATTGTGATGAAAGGGATCATGAAGCATTATGATGACAGAGGGCATGGAGCATTGTGATGAAAGGGGTCATGGAGCATTGTGATGACGCGGGCCATGGTTCACGGTGGTGACAGGGGTCATGGGGCATTTTGATGAAAGTGGTCAAGGAGCATTGTGATGACCACTGCCATGAAGCATTGTGATGACAGGGGCCATTTAGCATTGTGATGAAACGGGTCAAGGAGCATAGTGATGACAAGGGCCATTGAGCATTCTGATGCAAAGCGTCATGGAGCATTTTGAAGACAGCGTCATGGGGCATTGTGATGAATGGGGTACTGGAGCATTGTGATTAAAGCGTTCATGGATCATTGTGATGATAGCGATCATGGATCATTGTGATGACAGGGGTCAGTGAGCATTTTGATGAGAAGTATCTTGGAGCATTGTGATGACAGGTTTCATGAGCATTGTGATGAAAGGAGTCATGGAGCTTGTGATGGCAGGGGGCATGGAGCATTGTGAGGAAAGGCGTATTGGAGCATTGTAATGAAAGTGTCATGGATTATTATGATGCAAGGGATCATGGGGCACTGTGATGACAGGGGGCATGGAGCATTGTGATGCCAACGGTCATGGATCATTGTGATGAAAGTGGTTATGGAGCAATTTCATGACAACGGCCATAGAGCACTGTGATGACAAGGGTCGGGTGTATTGTGATGACAGTGGTCATGGAGCATTGTAATGACAAGGGCCATGAAGCGTTGTGCTGACAGGGGTCATGGGACATTGTGGTGACAGAAGTCAAGGACCATTGTGATGAAGGGATAATGGAGCATTGTAATAAAAGGGGTCATGTGGCATTGGGATGACAAGCGCCATGGAGCATTGTGATGACAAGGGCCATTTAATATTGTGATGAAACCTGTCATGGAGCATGGTGATGAGAGGGGTCATGGCGCATTGTGATGACAAGGTTCATGGAGCATTGTGATGAAAGTGGGTACTGGAGCATTGTGATGAAAGTGGTTATGGATCATTGTGATGATAGCGATCATGGAGCACTGTGATGAAAGTTGTCTTGGAGCATTGTGATGAAATGGATCATGGAGCATTGTGAGGAAAGTTTCATGGAGCATTGTGATGACACGGTCCATGAATTATTGTGATGACCAGGGTAATGGAGCATTGTAATGACACGGACATGGAGCATTTTGATGACAAGATCCATGGAGAATTGTGATGACAGGGGTCATGGAGCATTGTGATGAAAGGAATCATGGAGAATTGCGATGACACGGGCCAAGGAGCATTGTGATGAAAAGAGTCATGGAGCATTGCGATGACACAGGCTAAGGTGCATTGTGATGAAAGGAGTCATGGAGCATTGTGATGAATATGGTCTTGAAGCATTGAGATGACAAGGGACATGGAGCATTGTGATGACAAACGCCGTGGAGCATTGTGTTGAGAAGGGCCATGTAGTATTTTGATGAAACTGGTCATGGAGCATTTTGATGACATTGGGCAAGGAGCATTGTGATGACAAGGTCTATGGAGCATTGTGATGACAAGCGTCATGGAGCATTGTGATGACACTGGTCATAGGGCATTGTGATAACAGTGTTCATGGAGCATTGTGACGGCAAGGGCCATGGAACATAGTGATGACAGGGGTTATGCAGCATTGTGATGACAAGCACCATGGAACATTTTGATGACAAGGGCCATTTAGAATTGTGATGAAACGGGTCATGGAGTATTGTGATGAATGTGCTCATGGAGCATCTTGATGACAGTGGGCATTGAGCATTGTGATGACAAGGGCAATGGAGCATTGTGATGAGAAGCGCCATGGAGCATTGTGATGACAAAGGCCATTTAGCATTGTGATGGAACGTGTCATGGAGCATTATGATGAATGTGGTCATGGAGCATTTTGATGATATTGGGCATGGAGCATTGTGATGACAAGCTCCATATAGCATTTTGATGACAAGGGCCTTTTAGCATTGTGATTGAACGGGTCATGGAGTTTTGTGATGAATATGGTTATTGAGCATTATGACGACTGTGGGCATGGAGCACTCTGATAACAGGGGTCATGGAGCATTGTGATGTCCAGCATCATGGAGCATTGTGATGACAAGGCCATGGAACATTGTGATGACAGGTGCATGGAGGTTTGTGAAGAATGTGGTCATGGAGCATTGTGATGTTAGTGGGCATGGAGCATTGTGATAACAGTTGTCATGGAGCATTGTGATAACAGTGGCCATGGAGCATTGTGATGAAAGGGGTACTGGAGCATTGTGATGAAATGGGTCATGGAGCATTGTGATGACAGGTATCATGAAGCATTGTGATGAAAATTGTCATGGAGCATTGTGATGACAAGCACCTTTGAGCATTGTGATGACAAGAGCCTTTTAGCATTGTGATGAAACGTGTCATAGAGCTTTCTAATGAATGTGGTCATGGTGCATTGTGATGAGAGTGGGCATGGAGCATTGTGATGACAAGCGCTATGGACTATTTTGATGACAAGTGGCATGGAGCTTTGTGATGACAGGTTCATGGAGACTTGTGATGACAGGGTCATGGAGCATTGTGATAACAGGGGCCATGGAGAATTTTGATGAAAGGGGTACTGGAGCATTGTGATGAAAGGGGTCATGGATTATTTTCATGATAGCGATCATGGAGCATTGTGATGAAAGTTGGCATGGAGCATTGTGATGAAAGGGATAATGGAGCATTTTGATGAAAGCAGTCATGGAGCATTGTGATGAAATGTGTCATGGAGCATTGTGATGACACTGCATATGGATCATTCTGGTGATAAGTGCTATGGAGCATTGTGATGACAAGTGTCATGGAGCATTTTGATGAAAGGGTCCTAGAGCATTTTGATGAGAGGGGTTATGGAGCATTGTGATGACAGATGTTATAGAGAGTTGTGATGACACGGGCATGGAGCATTGTGATGACAAGATACATGGAGCATTGTGATGACAGGGATCATGGGACATTGTGATGACAGGGGGCATGGATTATTGTGCTGAAATGCGTCGGGGGCATTGTGATGAAAGTGGTCATGGATTATTGTGATGAAATGGATAATGGAGCATTGGGATGACAGGGGGCATTGAGCATTGAGATGAAAAGTGTCACGGAGCATTGTGATATTATGGATCATGGAGCATTGTGATGACAAGAGCCATGGAACATTGTGATGACAGGGGTCATTGATCATTGTGATGAAAGTTGTCATGAAGCATTGTGATGACACGGGGCATGGATCATTGTGATGATAGGGGTCATGAAGCATTGTGATGTCAGGTGTCATGGAGCAGTGTGATGGCGGGCCTTGGACAGTGTGATGAGAGGGGTCATGGAGCATTGTGATGAAAGTGGTCAGGGAGCATTGTGATGAAAGGGGTAAAGGAGCTTTGTAATAAAATTGGTCATGGAGCTTTGTGATGATAGCGATCATAGAGCATTGTGATGAAAGGCGTACTGGGGCATTGTGATGAAAGGGGTCATGGATCATTGTGATGATAACGATCATGGAGCATTTTCTTGAAAGTGGTCATGGAGCATTTTGATGAAATGGATCATGGAGCATTGTGATGAAAGTTGTCGTGGAGCCTTTTGATGACAGGGGTCATGGAGCATTGTGATGATAAGGGTCATGGAGCATTGTGATGACAGGTGTCATTGAACATTGTAATAAAATGTGTCATGGAGCATTGTGATGACAGTGGGCATGGATCAGTGTGATGACAAGGGCCATGGAGCATTGTTATGAGAAGTGTCATGGACCATTGTGATGAAAGGGATAATGGAGCATTGTGATGACAGATTTCATGGATTATTGTGATGACAAGGGCCATGGAGAATTTTGAGGACAAGTGTCATGTAGCATTGTGATGACACGGGCATGGAGAATTGTGATGAAAGGGGTCACCGGGCATTGTGATGATAGTGGTTTTGGAGCTTTATGTTGACAGAGGGCATGGAGGATTCTGATGAAAGGGGTACTAGAGCATTGTGATGAAAGTCTTCATGGAGCATTGTGATGACAATGGTCATGGAGCATTGTGATGACAGGGGTTATAGAGCATTGTGATGACAGTGGACATGGAGCACTGTGATGACAGAGGTCATGGGGCATTGTCATTACAGGGGGCATGGAGTATTGTGATGAAAGTCCTACTGGAGCATTGTGATAAAAGTGGTTATGGATTATTGTGTTGAAATGTATAATGGATCATTGTGATGACAGGGAGCATGGAGCATTGTGATGAAAGTGGTACTGGAGCACTGTGATGAAATGTGTCATGGATCACTGTGATGATAGCGATCATGGAGCATTGTGATGAAACTGGTCATGGATCGTTTTGATGAAAGGGCTCATGGAGCATTGTGATGAAAGTGTTCATGGAGCATTGTGATGAAAGAGTTCATGGAGAATTCTGATGACAGGAGTCATGGAGCATTGGGATGACATGGACCGTGGAGCATTGTGATGACACGGGCATGAAGCATTGTGATGACAAGGGTCATTGAGCATTTTGATGACAGGGATCATTTATCATTGTGATGATATGTGCCATGCAGCATTGTGATGAAAAGTGTACTGGAGCATTGTGATGAAATGGGTCATGGATCATTTGGATGACAGCGATCACCAAGCATTGTGATGAAATTGGTCATGGCTTATTGTGATGAAAGGGAGCATGAAGCATTATGATGACAGAGGGCATGGAGCATTGTGATGAAAGGGGTCATGGAGCATTGTGATGACGCGGGCCATGGTTCACGGTGGTGAGAGGGGTCATGGGGCATTTTGATGAAAGTGGTCAAGGAGCATTGTGATGACCACTGCCATGAAGCATTGTGATGACAGGGGCCATTTAGCATTGTGATGAAACGGGTCAAGGAGCATAGTGATGACAAGGGCCATTGAGCATTCTGATGAAAAGCGTCATGGAGCATTTTGAAGACAGCGTCATGGGGCATTGTGATGAATGGGGTACTGGAGCATTGTGATTAAAGCGTTCATGGATCATTGTGATGATAGCGATCATGGATCATTGTGATGACAGGGGTCAGTGAGCATTTTGATGAGAAGTATCTTGGAGCATTGTGATGACAGGTTTCATGAGCATTGTGATGAAAGGAGTCATGGAGCTTGTGATGGCAGGGGGCATGGAGCATTGTGAGGAAAGGCGTATTGGAGCATTGTAATGAAAGTGTCATGGATTATTATGATGCAAGGGATCATGGGGCACTGTGATGACAGGGGGCATGGAGCATTGTGATGCCAACGGTCATGGATCATTGTGATGAAAGTGGTTATGGAGCAATTTCATGACAACGGTCATAGAGCACTGTGATGACAAGGGTCGGGTGTATTGTGATGACAGTGGTCATGGAGCATTGTAATGACAAGGGCCATGAAGCGTTGTGCTGACAGGGGTCATGGGACATTGTGGTGACAGAAGTCAAGGACCATTGTGATGAAGGGGTAATGGAGCATTGTAATAAAAGGGGTCATGTGGCATTGGGATGACAAGCGCCATGGAGCATTGTGATGACAAGGGCCATTTAATATTGTGATGAAACCTGTCATGGAGCATGGTGATGAGAGGGGTCATGACGCATTGTGATGACAAGGTTCATGGAGCATTGTGATGAAAGTGGGTACTGGAGCATTGTGATGAAAGTGGTTATGGATCATTGTGATGATAGCGATCATGGAGCATTGTGATGAAAGTTGTCATGGAGCATTGTGATGAAATGGATCATGGAGCATTGTGAGGAAAGTTTCATGGAGCATTGTGATGACACGGTCCATGAATTATTGTGATGACCAGGGTAATGGAGCATTGTAATGACACGGACATGGAGCATTTTGATGACAAGATCCATGGAGAATTGTGATGACAGGGGTCATGGAGCATTGTGATGAAAGGAATCATGGAGCATTGCGATGACACGGGCCAAGGAGCATTGTGATGAAAAGAGTCATGGAGCATTGCGATGACACAGGCTAAGGTGCATTGTGATGAAAGGAGTCATGGAGCATTGTGATGAATATGGTCTTGAAGCATTGAGATGACAAGGGACATGGAGCATTGTGATGACAAACGCCGTGGAGCATTGTGATGACAAGGGCCATGTAGTATTTTGATGAAACTGGTCATGGAGCATTTTGATGACATTGGGCAAGGAGCATTGTGATGACAAGGTCTATGGAGCATTGTGATGACAAGCGTCATGGAGCATTGTGATGACACTGGTCATAGGGCATTGCGATAACAGTGTTCATGGAGCATTGTGATGGCAAGGGCCATGGAACATAGTGATGACAGGGGTTATGCAGCATTGTGATGACAAGCACCATGGAACATTGTGATGACAAGGGCCATTTAGAATTGTGATGAAACGGGTCATGGAGTATTGTGATGAATGTGCTCATGGAGCATCTTGATGACAGTGGGCATTGAGCATTGTGATGACAAGGGCCATGGAGCATTGTGATGAGAAGCGCCATGGAGCATTGTGATGACAAAGGCCATTTAGCATTGTGATGGGACGTGTCATGGAGCATTATGATGAATGTGGTCATGGAGCATTTTGATGATATTGGGCATGGATCATTGTGATGACAAGCTCCATATAGCATTTTGATGACAAGGGCCTTTTAGCATTGTGATGAAACGGGTCATGGAGTTTTGTGATGAATATGGTTATTGAGCATTATGATGACTGTGGGCATGGAGCACTCTGATAACAGGGGTCATGGAGCATTGTGATGTCCAGCATCATGGAGCATTGTGATGACAAGGCCATGGAACATTGTGATGACAGGTGCATGGAGGTTTGTGAAGAACGTGGTCATGGAGCATTGTGATGTTAGTGGGCATGGAGCATTGTGATAACAGTTGTCATGGAGCATTGTGATAACAGTGGCCATGGAGCATTGTGATGAAAGGGGTACTGGAGCATTGTGATGAAATGGGTCATGGAGCATTGTGATGACAGGTATCATGAAGCATTGTGATGAAAATTGTCATGGAGCATTGTGATGACAAGCGCCTTTGAGCATTGTGATGACAAGGGCCTTTTAGCATTGTGATGAAACGTGTCATAGAGCTTTCTAATGAATGTGGTCATGGTGCATTGTGATGAGAGTGGGCATGGAGCATTGTGATGACAAGCGCCATGGACTATTTTGATGACAAGTGGCATGGAGCTTTGTGATGACAGGTTCATGGAGACTTGTGATGACAGGGTCATGGAGCATTGTGATAACAGGGGCCATGGAGAATTGTGATGAAAGGGGTACTGGAGCATTGTGATGAAAGGGGTCATGGATTATTTTCATGATAGCGATCATGGAGCATTGTGATGAAAGTTGGCATGGAGCATTGTGATGAAAGGGATAATGGAGCATTTTGATGAAAGCAGTCATGGAGCATTGTGATGAAATGTGTCATGGAGCATTGTGATGACACTGCATATGGATCATTCTGGTGATAAGTGCTATGGAGCATTGTGATGACAAGTGTCATGGAGCATTTTGATGAAAGGGTCCTAGAGCATTTTGATGAGAGGGGTTATGGAGCATTGTGATGACAGATGTTATAGAGAGTTGTGATGACACGGGCATGGAGCATTGTGATGACAAGATACATGGAGCATTGTGATGACAGGGATCATGGGACATTGTGATGACAGGGGGCATGGATTATTGTGCTGAAATGCGTCGGGGGCATTGTGATGAAAGTGGTCATGGATTATTGTGATGAAATGGATAATGGAGCATTGGGATGACAGGGGGCATTGAGCATTGAGATGAAAAGTGTCACGGAGCATTGTGATATCATGGATCATGGAGCATTGTGATGACAAGAGCCATGGAACATTGTGATGACAGGGGTCATTGATCATTGTGATGAAAGTTGTCATGAAGCATTGTGATGACACGGGGCATGGATCATTGTGATGATAGGGGTCATGAAGCATTGTGATGTCAGGTGTCATGGAGCAGTGTGATGGCGGGCCTTGGACAGTGTGATGAGAGGGGTCATTGGAGCATTGTGATGAAAGTGGTCAGGGAGCATTGTGATGAAAGGGGTAATGGAGCTTTGTAATAAAATTGGTCATGGAGCTTTGTGATGATAGCGATCATAGAGCATGGTGATGAAAGGCGTACTGGGGCATTGTGATGAAAGGGGTCATGGATCATTGTGATGATAACGATCATGGAGCATTTTGTTGAAAGTGGTCATGGAGCATTTTGATGAAATGGATCATGGAGCATTGTGATGAAAGTTGTCGTGGAGCCTTTTGATGACAGGGGTCATGGAGCATTGTGATGATAAGGGTCATGGAGCATTGTGATGACAGGTGTCATTGAACATTGTAATAAAATGTGTCATGGAGCATTGTGATGACAGTGGGCATGGATCAGTGTGATGACAAGGGCCATGGAGCATTGTTATGAGAAGTGTCATGGACCATTGTGATGAAAGGGATAATGGAGCATTGTGATGACAGATTTCATGGATTATTGTGATGACAAGGGCCATGGAGAATTTTGAGGACAAGTGTCATGTAGCATTGTGATGACACGGGCATGGAGACTTGTGATGAAAGGGGTCACCGGGCATTGTGATGATAGTGGTTTTGGAGCTTTATGTTGACAGAGGGCAGGAGGATTCTGATGAAAGGGGTACTAGAGCATTGTGATGAAAGTCTTCATGGAGCATTGTGATGACAATGGTCATGGAGCATTGTGATGACAGGGGTTATAGAGCATTGTGATGACAGTGGACATGGAGCATTGTGATGACAGAGGTCATGGGGCATTGTCATTACAGGGGGCATGGAGTATTGTGATGAAAGTCCTACTGGAGCATTGTGTTAAAAGTGGTTATGGATTATTGTGATGAAATGTATAATGGATCATTGTGATGACAGGGAGCATGGAGCATTGTGATGAAAGTGGTACTGGAGCACTGTGATGAAATGTGTCATGGATCACTGTGATGATAGCGATCATGGAGCATTGTGATGAAACTGGTCATGGATCGTTTTGATGAAAGGGCTCATGGAGCATTGTGATGAAAGTGTTCATGGAGCATTGTGATGAAAGAGTTCATGGAGAATTCTGATGACAGGAGTCATGGAGCATTGGGATGACATGGACCGTGGAGCATTGTGATGACACGGGCATGAAGCATTGTGATGACAAGGGTCATTGAGCATTTTGATGACAGGGATCATTTATCATTGTGATGATATGTGCCATGCAGCATTGTGATGAAAAGTGTACTGGAGCATTGTGATGAAATGGGTCATGGATCATTTGGATGACAGCGATCACCAAGCATTGTGATGAAATTGGTCATGGCTTATTGTGATGAAAGGGATCATGAAGCATTATGATGACAGAGGGCATGGAGCATTGTGATGAAAGGGGTCATGGAGCATTGTGATGAAAGGGGACATGGATTATTTTCATGATAGCGATCATGGAGCATTGTGATGAAAGTTGACATGGAGCATTGTGATGAAAGGGATAATGGAGCATTTTGATGAAAGCAGTCATGGAGCATTGTGATGAAATGTGTCATGGAGCATTGTGATGACACTGCATATGGATCATTCTGGTGATAAGTGCTATGGAGCATTGTGATGACAAGTGTCATGGAGCATTTTGATGAAAGGGTCCTAGAGCATTTTGATGAGAGGGGTTATGGAGCATTGTGATGACAGATGTTATAGAGAGTTGTGATGACACGGGCATGGAGCATTGTGATGACAAGATACATGGAGCATTGTGATGACAGGGATCATGGGACATTGTGATGACAGGGGGCATGGATTATTGTGCTGAAATGCGTCGGGGGCATTGTGATGAAAGTGGTCATGGATTATTGTGATGAAATGGATAATGGAGCATTGGGATGACAGGGGGCATTGAGCATTGAGATGAAAAGTGTCACGGAGCATTGTGATATCATGGATCATGGAGCATTGTGATGACAAGAGCCATGGAACATTGTGATGACAGGGGTCATTGATCATTGTGATGAAAGTTGTCATGAAGCATTGTGATGACACGGGGCATGGATCATTGTGATGATAGGGGTCATGAAGCATTGTGATGTCAGGTGTCATGGAGCAGTGTGATGGCGGGCCTTGGACAGTGTGATGAGAGGGGTCATGGAGCATTGTGATGAAAGTGGTCAGGGAGCATTGTGATGAAAGGGGTAATGGAGCTTTGTAATAAAATTGGTCATGGAGCTTTGTGATGATAGCGATCATAGAGCATTGTGATGAAAGGCGTACTGGGGCATTGTGATGAAAGGGGTCATGGATCATTGTGATGATAACGATCATGGAGCATTTTGTTGAAAGTGGTCATGGAGCATTTTGATGAAATGGATCATGGAGCATTGTGATGAAAGTTGTCGTGGAGCCTTTTGATGACAGGGGTCATGGAGCATTGTGATGATAAGGGTCATGGAGCATTGGGATGACAGGTGTCATTGAACATTGTAATAAAATGTGTCATGGAGCATTGTGATGACAGTGGGCATGGATCAGTGTGATGACAAGGGCCATGGAGCATTGTTATGAGAAGTGTCATGGACCATTGTGATGAAAGGGATAATGGAGCATTGTGATGACAGATTTCATGGATTATTGTGATGACAAGGGCCATGGAGAATTTTGAGGACAAGTGTCATGTAGCATTGTGATGACACGGGCATGGAGAATTGTGATGAAAGGGGTCACTGGGCATTGTGATGATAGTGGTTTTGGAGCTTTATGTTGACAGAGGGCATGGAGGATTCTGATGAAAGGGGTACTAGAGCATTGTGATGAAAGTCTTCATGGAGCATTGTGATGACAATGGTCATGGAGCATTGTGATGACAGGGGTTATAGAGCATTGTGATGACAGTGGACATGGAGCACTGTGATGACAGTGGTCATGGGGCATTGTCATTACAGGGGGCATGGAGTATTGTGATGAAAGTCCTACTGGAGCATTGTGATAAAAGTGGTTATGGATTATTGTGTTGAAATGTATAATGGATCATTGTGATGACAGGGAGCATGGAGCATTGTGATGAAAGTGGTACTGGAGCACTGTGATGAAATGTGTCATGGATCACTGTGATGATAGCGATCATGGAGCATTGTGATGAAACTGGTCATGGATCGTTTTGATGAAAGGGCTCATGGAGCATTGTGATGAAAGTGTTCATGGAGCATTGTGATGAAAGAGTTCATGGAGAATTCTGATGACAGGAGTCATGGAGCATTGGGATGACATGGACCGTGGAGCATTGTGATGACACGGGCATGAAGCATTGTGATGACAAGGGTCATTGAGCATTTTGATGACAGGGATCATTTATCATTGTGATGATATGTGCCATGCAGCATTGTGATGAAAAGTGTACTGGAGCATTGTGATGAAATGGGTCATGGATCATTTGGATGACAGCGATCACCAAGCATTGTGATGAAATTGGTCATGGCTTATTGTGATGAAAGGGATCATGAAGCATTATGATGACAGAGGGCATGGAGCATTGTGATGAAAGGGGTCATGGAGCATTGTGATGACGCGGGCCATGGTTCACGGTGGTGACAGGGGTCATGGGGCATTTTGATGAAAGTGGTCAAGGAGCATTGTGATGACCACTGCCATGAAGCATTGTGATGACAGGGGCCATTTAGCATTGTGATGAAACGGGTCAAGGAGCATAGTGATGACAAGGGCCATTGAGCATTCTGATGCAAAGCGTCATGGAGCATTTTGAAGACAGCGTCATGGGGCATTGTGATGAATGGGGTACTGGAGCATTGTGATTAAAGCGTTCATGGATCATTGTGATGATAGCGATCATGGATCATTGTGATGACAGGGGTCAGTGAGCATTTTGATGAGAAGTATCTTGGAGCATTGTGATGACAGGTTTCATGAGCATTGTGATGAAAGGAGTCATGGAGCTTGTGATGGCAGGGGGCATGGAGAATTGTGAGGAAAGGCGTATTGGAGCATTGTAATGAAAGTGTCATGGATTATTATGATGCAAGGGATCATGGGGCACTGTGATGACAGGGGGCATGGAGCATTGTGATGCCAACGGTCATGGATCATTGTGATGAAAGTGGTTATGGAGCAATTTCATGACAACGGCCATAGAGCACTGTGATGACAAGGGTCGGGTGTATTGTGATGACAGTGGTCATGGAGCATTGTAATGACAAGGGCCATGAAGCGTTGTGCTGACAGGGGTCATGGGACATTGTGGTGACAGAAGTCAAGGACCATTGTGATGAAGGGGTAATGGAGCATTGTAATAAAAGGGGTCATGTGGCATTGGGATGACAAGCGCCATGGAGCATTGTGATGACAAGGGCCATTTAATATTGTGATGAAACCTGTCATGGAGCATGGTGATGAGAGGGGTCATGGCGCATTGTGATGACAAGGTTCATGGAGCATTGTGATGAAAGTGGGTACTGGAGCATTGTGATGAAAGTGGTTATGGATCATTGTGATGATAGCGATCATGGAGCACTGTGATGAAAGTTGTCTTGGAGCATTGTGATGAAATGGATCATGGAGCATTGTGAGGAAAGTTTCATGGAGCATTGTGATGACACGGTCCATGAATTATTGTGATGACCAGGGTAATGGAGCATTGTAATGACACGGACATGGAGCATTTTGATGACAAGATCCATGGAGAATTGTGATGACAGGGGTCATGGAGCATTGTGATGAAAGGAATCATGGAGAATTGCGATGACACGGGCCAAGGAGCATTGTGATGAAAAGAGTCATGGAGCATTGCGATGACACAGGCTAAGGTGCATTGTGATGAAAGGAGTCATGGAGCATTGTGATGAATATGGTCTTGAAGCATTGAGATGACAAGGGACATGGAGCATTGTGATGACAAACGCCGTGGAGCATTGTGATGAGAAGGGCCATGTAGTATTTTGATGAAACTGGTCATGGAGCATTTTGATGACATTGGGCAAGGAGCATTGTGATGACAAGGTTTATGGAGCATTGTGATGACAAGCGTCATGGAGCATTGTGATGACACTGGTCATAGGGCATTGTGATAACAGTGTTCATGGAGCATTGTGACGGCAAGGGCCATGGAACATAGTGATGACAGGGGTTATGCAGCATTGTGATGACAAGCACCATGGAACATTGTGATGACAAGGGCCATTTAGAATTGTGATGAAACGGGTCATGGAGTATTGTGATGAATGTGCTCATGGAGCATCTTGATGACAGTGGGCATTGAGCATTGTGATGACAAGGGCAATGGAGCATTGTGATGAGAAGCGCCATGGAGCATTGTGATGACAAAGGCCATTTAGCATTGTGATGGAACGTGTCATGGAGCATTATGATGAATGTGGTCATGGAGCATTTTGATGATATTGGGCATGGAGCATTGTGATGACAAGCTCCATATAGCATTTTGATGACAAGGGCCTTTTAGCATTGTGATTGAACGGGTCATGGAGTTTTGTGATGAATATGGTTATTGAGCATTATGACGACTGTGGGCATGGAGCACTCTGATAACAGGGGTCATGGAGCATTGTGATGTCCAGCATCATGGAGCATTGTGATGACAAGGCCATGGAACATTGTGATGACAGGTGCATGGAGGTTTGTGAAGAATGTGGTCATGGAGCATTGTGATGTTAGTGGGCATGGAGCATTGTGATAACAGTTGTCATGGAGCATTGTGATAACAGTGGCCATGGAGCATTGTGATGAAAGGGGTACTGGAGCATTGTGATGAAATGGGTCATGGAGCATTGTGATGACAGGTATCATGAAGCATTGTGATGAAAATTGTCATGGAGCATTGTGATGACAAGCACCTTTGAGCATTGTGATGACAAGGGCCTTTTAGCATTGTGATGAAACGTGTCATAGAGCTTTCTAATGAATGTGGTCATGGTGCATTGTGATGAGAGTGGGCATGGAGCATTGTGATGACAAGCGCTATGGACTATTTTGATGACAAGTGGCATGGAGCTTTGTGATGACAGGTTCATGGAGACTTGTGATGACAGGGTCATGGAGCATTGTGATAACAGGGGCCATGGAGAATTTTGATGAAAGGGGTACTGGAGCATTGTGATGAAAGGGGTCATGGATTATTTTCATGATAGCGATCATGGAGCATTGTGATGAAAGTTGGCATGGAGCATTGTGATGAAAGGGATAATGGAGCATTTTGATGAAAGCAGTCATGGAGCATTGTGATGAAATGTGTCATGGAGCATTGTGATGACACTGCATATGGATCATTCTGGTGATAAGTGCTATGGAGCATTGTGATGACAAGTGTCATGGAGCATTTTGATGAAAGGGTCCTAGAGCATTTTGATGAGAGGGGTTATGGAGCATTGTGATGACAGATGTTATAGAGAGTTGTGATGACACGGGCATGGAGCATTGTGATGACAAGATACATGGAGCATTGTGATGACAGGGATCATGGGACATTGTGATGACAGGGGGCATGGATTATTGTGCTGAAATGCGTCGGGGGCATTGTGATGAAAGTGGTCATGGATTATTGTGATGAAATGGATAATGGAGCATTGGGATGACAGGGGGCATTGAGCATTGAGATGAAAAGTGTCACGGAGCATTGTGATATCATGGATCATGGAGCATTGTGATGACAAGAGCCATGGAACATTGTGATGACAGGGGTCATTGATCATTGTGATGAAAGTTGTCATGAAGCATTGTGATGACACGGGGCATGGATCATTGTGATGATAGGGGTCATGAAGCATTGTGATGTCAGGTGTCATGGAGCAGTGTGATGGCGGGCCTTGGACAGTGTGATGAGAGGGGTCATTGGAGCATTGTGATGAAAGTGGTCAGGGAGCATTGTGATGAAAGGGGTAATGGAGCTTTGTAATAAAATTGGTCATGGAGCTTTGTGATGATAGCGATCATAGAGCATGGTGATGAAAGGCGTACTGGGGCATTGTGATGAAAGGGGTCATGGATCATTGTGATGATAACGATCATGGAGCATTTTGTTGAAAGTGGTCATGGAGCATTTTGATGAAATGGATCATAGAGCATTGTGATGAAAGTTGTCGTGGAGCCTTTTGATGACAGGGGTCATGGAGCATTGTGATGATAAGGGTCATGGAGCATTGTGATGACAGGTGTCATTGAACATTGTAATAAAATGTGTCATGGAGCATTGTGATGACAGTGGGCATGGATCAGTGTGATGACAAGGGCCATGGAGCATTGTTATGAGAAGTGTCATGGACCATTGTGATGAAAGGGATAATGGAGCATTGTGATGACAGATTTCATGGATTATTGTGATGACAAGGGCCATGGAGAATTTTGAGGACAAGTGTCATGTAGCATTGTGATGACACGGGCATGGAGAATTGTGATGAAAGGGGTCACCGGGCATTGTGATGATAGTGGTTTTGGAGCTTTATGTTGACAGAGGGCAGGAGGATTCTGATGAAAGGGGTACTAGAGCATTGTGATGAAAGTCTTCATGGAGCATTGTGATGACAATGGTCATGGAGCATTGTGATGACAGGGGTTATAGAGCATTGTGATGACAGTGGACATGGAGCATTGTGATGACAGAGGTCATGGGGCATTGTCATTACAGGGGGCATGGAGTATTGTGATGAAAGTCCTACTGGAGCATTGTGTTAAAAGTGGTTATGGATTATTGTGATGAAATGTATACTGGATCATTGTGATGACAGGGAGCATGGAGCATTGTGATGAAAGTGGTACTGGAGCACTGTGATGAAATGTGTCATGGATCACTGTGATGATAGCGATCATGGAGCATTGTGATGAAACTGGTCATGGATCGTTTTGATGAAAGGGCTCATGGAGCATTGTGATGAAAGTGTTCATGGAGCATTGTGATGAAAGAGTTCATGGAGAATTCTGATGACAGGAGTCATGGAGCATTGGGATGACATGGACCGTGGAGCATTGTGATGACACGGGCATGAAGCATTGTGATGACAAGGGTCATTGAGCATTTTGATGACAGGGATCATTTATCATTGTGATGATATGTGCCATGCAGCATTGTGATGAAAAGTGTACTGGAGCATTGTGAGGAAATGGGTCATGGATCATTTGGATGACAGCGATCACCAAGCATTGTGATGAAATTGGTCATGGCTTATTGTGATGAAAGGGATCATGAAGCATTATGATGACAGAGGGCATGGAGCATTGTGATGAAAGGGGTCATGGAGCATTGTGATGACGCGGGCCATGGTTCACGGTGGTGACAGGGGTCATGGGGCATTTTGATGAAAGTGGTCAAGGAGCATTGTGATGACCACTGCCATGAAGCATTGTGATGACAGGGGCCATTTAGCATTGTGATGAAACGGGTCAAGGAGCATAGTGATGACAAGGGCCATTGAGCATTCTGATGCAAAGCGTCATGGAGCATTTTGAAGACAGCGTCATGGGGCATTGTGATGAATGGGGTACTGGAGCATTGTGATTAAAGCGTTCATGGATCATTGTGATGATAGCGATCATGGATCATTGTGATGACAGGGGTCAGTGAGCATTTTGATGAGAAGTATCTTGGAGCATTGTGATGACAGGTTTCATGAGCATTGTGATGAAAGGAGTCATGGAGCTTGTGATGGCAGGGGGCATGGAGCATTGTGAGGAAAGGCGTATTGGAGCATTGTAATGAAAGTGTCATGGATTATTATGATGCAAGGGATCATGGGGCACTGTGATGACAGGGGGCATGGAGCATTGTGATGCCAACGGTCATGGATCATTGTGATGAAAGTGGTTATGGAGCAATTTCATGACAACGGCCATAGAGCACTGTGATGACAAGGGTCGGGTGTATTGTGATGCCAGTGGTCATGGAGCATTGTAATGACAAGGGCCATGAAGCGTTGTGCTGACAGGGGTCATGGGACATTGTGGTGACAGAAGTCAAGGACCATTGTGATGAAGGGGTAATGGAGCATTGTAATAAAAGGGGTCATGTGGCATTGGGATGACAAGCGCCATGGAGCATTGTGATGACAAGGGCCATTTAATATTGTGATGAAACCTGTCATGGAGCATTGTGATGAGAGGGGTCATGGCGCATTGTGATGACAAGGTTCATGGAGCATTGTGATGAAAGTGGGTACTGGAGCATTGTGATGAAAGTGGTTATGGATCATTGTGATGATAGCGATCATGGAGCATTGTGATGAAAGTTGTCATGGAGCATTGTGATGAAATGGATCATGGAGCATTGTGAGGAAAGTTTCATGGAGCATTGTGATGACACGGTCCATGAATTATTGTGATGACCAGGGTAATGGAGCATTGTAATGACACGGACATGGAGCATTTTGATGACAAGATCCATGGAGAATTGTGATGACAGGGGTCATGGAGCATTGTGATGAAAGGAATCATGGAGCATTGCGATGACACGGGCCAAGGAGCATTGTGATGAAAAGAGTCATGGAGCATTGCGATGACACAGGCTAAGGTGCATTGTGATGAAAGGAGTCATGGAGCATTGTGATGAATATGGTCTTGAAGCATTGAGATGACAAGGGACATGGAGCATTGTGATGACAAACGCCGTGGAGCATTGTGATGACAAGGGCCATGTAGTATTTTGATGAAACTGGTCATGGAGCATTTTGATGACATTGGGCAAGGAGCATTGTGATGACAAGGTCTATGGAGCATTGTGATGACAAGCGTCATGGAGCATTGTGATGACACTGGTCATAGGGCATTGTGATAACAGTGTTCATGGAGCATTGTGATGGCAAGGGCCATGGAACATAGTGATGACAGGGGTTATGCAGCATTGTGATGACAAGCACCATGGAACATTGTGATGACAAGGGCCATTTAGAATTGTGATGAAACGGGTCATGGAGTATTGTGATGAATGTGCTCATGGAGCATCTTGATGACAGTGGGCATTGAGCATTGTGATGACAAGGGCCATGGAGCATTGTGATGAGAAGCGCCTTGGAGCATTGTGATGACAAAGGCCATTTAGCATTGTGATGGAACGTGTCATGGAGCATTATGATGAATGTGGTCATGGAGCATTTTGATGATATTGGGCATGGAGCATTGTGATGACAAGCTCCACATAGCATTTTGATGACAAGGGCCTTTTAGCATTGTGATGAAATGGGTCATGGAGTTTTGTGATGAATATGGTTATTGAGCATTATGACGACTGTGGGCATGGAGCACTCTGATAACAGGGGTCATGGAGCATTGTGATGTCCAGCATCATGGTGCATTGTGATGACAAGGCCCTGGAACATTGTGATGACAGGTGCATGGAGGTTTGTGAAGAATGTGGTCATGGAGCATTGTGATGTTAGTGGGCATGGAGCATTGTGATAAAGTTGTCATGGAGCATTGTGATAACAGTGGCCATGGAGCATTTTGATGAAAGGGGTACTGGAGCATTGTGATGAAATGGGTCATGGAGCATTGTGATGACAGGTATCATGAAGCATTGTGATGAAAATTGTCATGGAGCATTGTGATGACAAGCGCCTTTGAGCATTGTGATGACAAGGGCCTTTGAGCATTGTGATGAAACGTGTCATAGAGCTTTCTAATGAATGTGGTCATGGTGCATTGTGATGAGAGTGGGCATGGAGCATTGTGATGACAAGCGCCATGGACTATTTTGATGACAAGTGGCATGGAGCTTTGTGATGAGAGGTTCATGGAGACTTGTGATGACAGGGTCATGGAGCATTGTGATAACAGGGGCCATGGAGAATTGTGATGAAAGGGGTACTGGAGCATTGTGATGAAAGGGGTCATGGATTATTTTCATGAAAGCGATCATGGAGCATTTTGATGAAAGTTGGCATGGAGCATTGTGATGAAAGCAGTCATGGAGCATTGTGATGAAATGTGTCATGGAGCATTGTGATGACACTGCATATGGATCATTCTGGTGATAAGTGCTATGGAGCATTGTGATGACAAGTGTCATGGAGCATTTTGATGAAAGGGTCCTAGAGCATTTTGATGAGAGGGGTTATGGAGCATTGTGATGACAGATGTTATAGAGAGTTGTGATGACACGGGCATGGAGCATTGTGATGACAAGATACATGGAGCATTGTGATGACAGGGATCATGGGACATTGTGATGACAGGGGGCATGGATTATTGTGCTGAAATGCGTCGGGGGCATTGTGATGAAAGTGGTCATGGATTATTGTGATGAAATGGATAATGGAGCATTGGGATGACAGGGGGCATTGAGCATTGAGATGAAAAGTGTCACGGAGCATTGTGATATCATGGATCATGGAGCATTGTGATGACAAGAGCCATGGAACATTGTGATGACAGGGGTCATTGATCATTGTGATGAAAGTTGTCATGAAGCATTGTGATGACACGGGGCATGGATCATTGTGATGATAGGGGTCATGAAGCATTGTGATGTCAGGTGTCATGGAGCAGTGTGATGGCGGGCCTTGGACAGTGTGATGAGAGGGGTCATGGAGCATTGTGATGAAAGTGGTCAGGGAGCATTGTGATGAAAGGGGTAATGGAGCTTTGTAATAAAATTGGTCATGGAGCTTTGTGATGATAGCGATCATAGAGCATTGTGATGAAAGGCGTACTGGGGCATTGTGATGAAAGGGGTCATGGATCATTGTGATGATAACGATCATGGAGCATTTTGTTGAAAGTGGTCATGGAGCATTTTGATGAAATGGATCATGGAGCATTGTGATGAAAGTTGTCGTGGAGCCTTTTGATGACAGGGGTCATGGAGCATTGTGATGATAAGGGTCATGGAGCATTGTGATGACAGGTGTCATTGAACATTGTAATAAAATGTGTCATGGAGCATTGTGATGACAGTGGGCATGGATCAGTGTGATGACAAGGGCCATGGAGCATTGTTATGAGAAGTGTCATGGACCATTGTGATGAAAGGGATAATGGAGCATTGTGATGACAGATTTCATGGATTATTGTGATGACAAGGGCCATGGAGAATTTTGAGGACAAGTGTCATGTAGCATTGTGATGACACGGGCATGGAGAATTGTGATGAAAGGGGTCACCGGGCATTGTGATGATTGTGGTTTGGGAGCTTTATGTTGACAGAGGGCATGGAGGATTCTGATGAAAGGGGTACTAGAGCATTGTGATGAAAGTCTTCATGGAGCATTGTGATGAAAATGGTCATGGAGCATTGTGATGACAGGGGTTATAGAGCATTGTGATGACAGTGGACATGGAGCACTGTGATGACAGAGGTCATGGGGCATTGTCATTACAGGGGGCATGGAGTATTGTGATGAAAGTCCTACTGGAGCATTGTGATAAAAGTGGTTATGGATTATTGTGTTGAAATGTATAATGGATCATTGTGATGACAGGGAGCATGGAGCATTGTGATGAAAGTGGTACTGGAGCACTGTGATGAAATGTGTCATGGATCACTGTGATGATAGCGATCATGGAGCATTGTGATGAAACTGGTGATGGATCGTTTTGATGAAAGGGCTCATGGAGCATTGTGATGAAAGTGTTCATGGAGCATTGTGATGAAAGAGTTCATGGAGAATTCTGATGACAGGAGTCATGGAGCATTGGGATGACATGGACCGTGGAGCATTGTGATGACACGGGCATGAAGCATTGTGATGACAAGGGTCATTGAGCATTTTGATGACAGGGATCATTTATCATTGTGATGATATGTGCCATGCAGCATTGTGATGAAAAGTGTACTGGAGCATTGTGAGGAAATGGGTCATGGATCATTTGGATGACAGCGATCACCAAGCATTGTGATGAAATTGGTCATGGCTTATTGTGATGAAAGGGATCATGAAGCATTATGATGACAGAGGGCATGGAGCATTGTGATGAAAGGGGTCATGGAGCATTGTGATGACGCGGGCCATGGTTCACGGTGGTGACAGGGGTCATGGGGCATTTTGATGAAAGTGGTCAAGGAGCATTGTGATGACCACTGCCATGAAGCATTGTGATGACAGGGGCCATTTAGCATTGTGATGAAACGGGTCAAGGAGCATAGTGATGACAAGGGCCATTGAGCATTCTGATGAAAAGCGTCATGGAGCATTTTGAAGACAGCGTCATGGGGCATTGTGATGAATGGGGTACTGGAGCATTGTGATTAAAGCGTTCATGGATCATTGTGATGATAGCGATCATGGATCATTGTGATGACAGGGGTCAGTGAGCATTTTGATGAGAAGTATCTTGGAGCATTGTGATGACAGGTTTCATGAGCATTGTGATGAAAGGAGTCATGGAGCTTGTGATGGCAGGGGGCATGGAGCATTGTGAGGAAAGGCGTATTGGAGCATTGTAATGAAAGTGTCATGGATTATTATGATGCAAGGGATCATGGGGCACTGTGATGACAGGGGGCATGGAGCATTGTGATGCCAACGGTCATGGATCATTGTGATGAAAGTGGTTATGGAGCAATTTCATGACAACGGCCATAGAGCACTGTGATGACAAGGGTCGGGTGTATTGTGATGACAGTGGTCATGGAGCATTGTAATGACAAGGGCCATGAAGCGTTGTGATGACAGGGGTCATGGGACATTGTGGTGACAGAAGTCAAGGACCATTGTGATGAAGGGGTAAAGGAGCATTGTAATAAAAGGGGTCATGTGGCATTGGGATGACAAGCGCCATGGAGCATTGTGATGACAAGGGCCATTTAATATTGTGATGAAACCTGTCATGGAGCATTGTGATGAGAGGGGTCATGGCGCATTGTGATGACAAGGTTCATGGAGCATTGTGATGAAAGTGGGTACTGGAGCATTGTGATGAAAGTGGTTATGGATCATTGTGATGATAGCGATCATGGAGCATTGTGATGAAAGTTGTCATGGAGCATTGTGATGAAATGGATCATGGAGCATTGTGAGGAAAGTTTCATGGAGCATTGTGATGACACGGTCCATGAATTATTGTGATGACCAGGGTAATGGAGCATTGTAATGACACGGACATGGAGCATTTTGATGACAAGTTCCATGGAGAATTGTGATGACAGGGGTCATGGAGCATTGTGATGAAAGGAATCATGGAGAATTGCGATGACACGGGCCAAGGAGCATTGTGATGAAAAGAGTCATGGAGCATTGCGATGACACAGGCTAAGGTGCATTGTGATGAAAGGAGTCATGGAGCATTGTGATGAATATGGTCTTGAAGCATTGAGATGACAAGGGACATGGAGCATTGTGATGACAAACGCCGTGGAGCATTGTGATGACAAGGGCCATGTAGTATTTTGATGAAACTGGTCATGGAGCATTTTGATGACATTGGGCAAGGAGCATTGTGATGACAAGGTCTATGGAGCATTGTGATGACAAGCGTCATGGAGCATTGTGATGACACTGGTCATAGGGCATTGTGATAACAGTGTTCATGGAGCATTGTGATGGCAAGGGCCATGGAACATAGTGATGACAGGGGTTATGCAGCATTGTGATGACAAGCACCATGGAACATTGTGATGACAAGGGCCATTTAGAATTGTGATGAAACGGGTCATGGAGTATTGTGATGAATGTGCTCATGGAGCATCTTGATGACAGTGGGCATTGAGCATTGTGATGACAAGGGCCATGGAGCATTGTGATGAGAAGCGCCTTGGAGCATTGTGATGACAAAGGCCATTTAGCATTGTGATGGAACGTGTCATGGAGCATTATGATGAATGTGGTCATGGAGCATTTTGATGATATTGGGCATGGAGCATTGTGATGACAAGCTCCACATAGCATTTTGATGACAAGGGCCTTTTAGCATTGTGATGAAATGGGTCATGGAGTTTTGTGATGAATATGGTTATTGAGCATTATGACGACTGTGGGCATGGAGCACTCTGATAACAGGGGTCATGGAGCATTGTGATGTCCAGCATCATGGTGCATTGTGATGACAAGGCCCTGGAACATTGTGATGACAGGTGCATGGAGGTTTGTGAAGAATGTGGTCATGGAGCATTGTGATGTTAGTGGGCATGGAGCATTGTGATAAAGTTGTCATGGAGCATTGTGATAACAGTGGCCATGGAGCATTTTGATGAAAGGGGTACTGGAGCATTGTGATGAAATGGGTCATGGAGCATTGTGATGACAGGTATCATGAAGCATTGTGATGAAAATTGTCATGGAGCATTGTGATGACAAGCGCCTTTGAGCATTGTGATGACAAGGGCCTTTGAGCATTGTGATGAAACGTGTCATAGAGCTTTCTAATGAATGTGGTCATGGTGCATTGTGATGAGAGTGGGCATGGAGCATTGTGATGACAAGCGCCATGGACTATTTTGATGACAAGTGGCATGGAGCTTTGTGATGAGAGGTTCATGGAGACTTGTGATGACAGGGTCATGGAGCATTGTGATAACAGGGGCCATGGAGAATTGTGATGAAAGGGGTACTGGAGCATTGTGATGAAAGGGGTCATGGATTATTTTCATGAAAGCGATCATGGAGCATTTTGATGAAAGTTGGCATGGAGCATTGTGATGAAAGGGATAATGGAGCATTTTGATGAAAGCAGTCATGGAGCATTGTGATGAAATGTGTCATGGAGCATTGTGATGACACTGCATATGGATCATTCTGGTGATAAGTGCTATGGAGCATTGTGATGACAAGTGTCATGGAGCATTTTGATGAAAGGGTCCTAGAGCATTTTGATGAGAGGGGTTATGGAGCATTGTGATGACAGATGTTATAGAGAGTTGTGATGACACGGGCATGGAGCATTGTGATGACAAGATACATGGAGCATTGTGATGACAGGGATCATGGGACATTGTGATGACAGGGGGCATGGATTATTGTGCTGAAATGCGTCGGGGGCATTGTGATGAAAGTGGTCATGGATTATTGTGATGAAATGGATAATGGAGCATTGGGATGACAGGGGGCATTGAGCATTGAGATGAAAAGTGTCACGGAGCATTGTGATATCATGGATCATGGAGCATTGTGATGACAAGAGCCATGGAACATTGTGATGACAGGGGTCATTGATCATTGTGATGAAAGTTGTCATGAAGCATTGTGATGACACGGGGCATGGATCATTGTGATGATAGGGGTCATGAAGCATTGTGATGTCAGGTGTCATGGAGCAGTGTGATGGCGGGCCTTGGACAGTGTGATGAGAGGGGTCATGGAGCATTGTGATGAAAGTGGTCAGGGAGCATTGTGATGAAAGGGGTAATGGAGCTTTGTAATAAAATTGGTCATGGAGCTTTGTGATGATAGCGATCATAGAGCATTGTGATGAAAGGCGTACTGGGGCATTGTGATGAAAGGGGTCATGGATCATTGTGATGATAACGATCATGGAGCATTTTGTTGAAAGTGGTCATGGAGTATTTTGATGAAATGGATCATGGAGCATTGTGATGAAAGTTGTCGTGGAGCCTTTTGATGACAGGGGTCATGGAGCATTGTGATGATAAGGGTCATGGAGCATTGTGATGACAGGTGTCATTGAACATTGTAATAAAATGTGTCATGGAGCATTGTGATGACAGTGGGCATGGATCAGTGTGATGACAAGGGCCATGGAGCATTGTTATGAGAAGTGTCATGGACCATTGTGATGAAAGGGATAATGGAGCATTGTGATGACAGATTTCATGGATTATTGTGATGACAAGGGCCATGGAGAATTTTGAGGACAAGTGTCATGTAGCATTGTGATGACACGGGCATGGAGAATTGTGATGAAAGGGGTCACCGGGCATTGTGATGATTGTGGTTTGGGAGCTTTATGTTGACAGAGGGCATGGAGGATTCTGATGAAAGGGGTACTAGAGCATTGTGATGAAAGTCTTCATGGAGCATTGTGATGAAAATGGTCATGGAGCATTGTGATGACAGGGGTTATAGAGCATTGTGATGACAGTGGACATGGAGCACTGTGATGACAGAGGTCATGGGGCATTGTCATTACAGGGGGCATGGAGTATTGTGATGAAAGTCCTACTGGAGCATTGTGATAAAAGTGGTTATGGATTATTGTGTTGAAATGTATAATGGATCATTGTGATGACAGGGAGCATGGAGCATTGTGATGAAAGTGGTACTGGAGCACTGTGATGAAATGTGTCATGGATCACTGTGATGATAGCGATCATGGAGCATTGTGATGAAACTGGTGATGGATCGTTTTGATGAAAGGGCTCATGGAGCATTGTGATGAAAGTGTTCATGGAGCATTGTGATGAAAGAGTTCATGGAGAATTCTGATGACAGGAGTCATGGAGCATTGGGATGACATGGACCGTGGAGCATTGTGATGACACGGGCATGAAGCATTGTGATGACAAGGGTCATTGAGCATTTTGATGACAGGGATCATTTATCATTGTGATGATATGTGCCATGCAGCATTGTGATGAAAAGTGTACTGGAGCATTGTGAGGAAATGGGTCATGGATCATTTGGATGACAGCGATCACCAAGCATTGTGATGAAATTGGTCATGGCTTATTGTGATGAAAGGGATCATGAAGCATTATGATGACAGAGGGCATGGAGCATTGTGATGAAAGGGGTCATGGAGCATTGTGATGACGCGGGCCATGGTTCACGGTGGTGACAGGGGTCATGGGGCATTTTGATGAAAGTGGTCAAGGAGCATTGTGATGACCACTGCCATGAAGCATTGTGATGACAGGGGCCATTTAGCATTGTGATGAAACGGGTCAAGGAGCATAGTGATGACAAGGGCCATTGAGCATTCTGATGAAAAGCGTCATGGAGCATTTTGAAGACAGCGTCATGGGGCATTGTGATGAATGGGGTACTGGAGCATTGTGATTAAAGCGTTCATGGATCATTGTGATGATAGCGATCATGGATCATTGTGATGACAGGGGTCAGTGAGCATTTTGATGAGAAGTATCTTGGAGCATTGTGATGACAGGTTTCATGAGCATTGTGATGAAAGGAGTCATGGAGCTTGTGATGGCAGGGGGCATGGAGCATTGTGAGGAAAGGCGTATTGGAGCATTGTAATGAAAGTGTCATGGATTATTATGATGCAAGGGATCATGGGGCACTGTGATGACAGGGGGCATGGAGCATTGTGATGCCAACGGTCATGGATCATTGTGATGAAAGTGGTTATGGAGCAATTTCATGACAACGGCCATAGAGCACTGTGATGACAAGGGTCGGGTGTATTGTGATGACAGTGGTCATGGAGCATTGTAATGACAAGGGCCATGAAGCGTTGTGATGACAGGGGTCATGGGACATTGTGGTGACAGAAGTCAAGGACCATTGTGATGAAGGGGTAAAGGAGCATTGTAATAAAAGGGGTCATGTGGCATTGGGATGACAAGCGCCATGGAGCATTGTGATGACAAGGGCCATTTAATATTGTGATGAAACCTGTCATGGAGCATTGTGATGAGAGGGGTCATGGCGCATTGTGATGACAAGGTTCATGGAGCATTGTGATGAAAGTGGGTACTGGAGCATTGTGATGAAAGTGGTTATGGATCATTGTGATGATAGCGATCATGGAGCATTGTGATGAAAGTTGTCATGGAGCATTGTGATGAAATGGATCATGGAGCATTGTGAGGAAAGTTTCATGGAGCATTGTGATGACACGGTCCATGAATTATTGTGATGACCAGGGTAATGGAGCATTGTAATGACACGGACATGGAGCATTTTGATGACAAGTTCCATGGAGAATTGTGATGACAGGGGTCATGGAGCATTGTGATGAAAGGAATCATGGAGAATTGCGATGACACGGGCCAAGGAGCATTGTGATGAAAAGAGTCATGGAGCATTGCGATGACACAGGCTAAGGTGCATTGTGATGAAAGGAGTCATGGAGCATTGTGATGAATATGGTCTTGAAGCATTGAGATGACAAGGGACATGGAGCATTGTGATGACAAACGCCGTGGAGCATTGTGATGACAAGGGCCATGTAGTATTTTGATGAAACTGGTCATGGAGCATTTTGATGACATTGGGCAAGGAGCATTGTGATGACAAGGTCTATGGAGCATTGTGATGACAAGCGTCATGGAGCATTGTGATGACACTGGTCATAGGGCATTGCGATAACAGTGTTCATGGAGCATTGTGATGGCAAGGGCCATGGAACATAGTGATGACAGGGGTTATGCAGCATTGGGATGACAAGCACCATGGAACATTGTGATGACAAGGGCCATTTAGAATTGTGATGAAACGGGTCATGGAGCATTATGATGAATGTGGTCATGGAGCATTTTGATGATATTGGGCATGGAGCATTGTGATGACAAGCTCCATATAGCATTTTGATGACAAGGGCCTTTTAGCATTGTGATGAAATGGGTCATGGAGTTTTGTGATGAATATGGTTATTGAGCATTATGACGACTGTGGGCATGGAGCACTCTGATAACAGGGGTCATGGGGAGCATTGTGATGTCCAGCATCATGGAGCATTGTGATGACAAGGCCATGGAACATTGTGATGACAGGTGCATGGAGGTTTGTGAAGAATGTGGTCATGGAGCATTGTGATGTTAGTGGGCATGGAGCATTGTGATAACAGTTGTCATGGAGCATTGTGATAACAGTGGCCATGGAGCATTGTGATGAAAGGGGTACTGGAGCAGTGTGATGAAATGGGTCATGGAGCATTGTGATGACAGGTATCATGAAGCATTGTGATGAAAATTGTCATGGAGCATTGTGATGACAAGCGCCTTTGAGCATTGTGATGACAAGGGCCTTTTAGCATTGTGATGAAACGTGTCATAGAGCTTTCTAATGAATGTGGTCATGGTGCATTGTGATGAGAGTGGGCATGGAGCATTGTGATGACAAGCGCCATGGACTATTTTGATGACAAGTGGCATGGAGCTTTTTGATGACAGGTTCATGGAGACTTGTGATGACAGGGTCATGGAGCATTGTGATAACAGGGGCCATGGAGAATTGTGATGAAAGGGGTACTGGAGCATTGTGATGAAAGGGGTCATGGATTATTTTCATGATAGCGATCATGGAGCATTGTGATGAAAGTTGGCATGGAGCATTGTGATGAAAGGGATAATGGAGCATTTTGATGAAAGCAGTCATGGAGCATTGTGATGAAATGTGTCATGGAGCATTGTGATGACACTGCATATGGATCATTCTGGTGATAAGTGCTATGGAGCATTGTGATGACAAGTGTCATGGAGCATTTTGATGAAAGGGTCCTAGAGCATTTTGATGAGAGGGGTTATGGAGCATTGTGATGACAGATGTTATAGAGAGTTGTGATGACACGGGCATGGAGCATTGTGATGACAAGATACATGGAGCATTGTGATGACAGGGATCATGGGACATTGTGATGACAGGGGGCATGGATTATTGTGCTGAAATGCGTCGGGGGCATTGTGATGAAAGTGGTCATGGATTATTGTGATGAAATGGATAATGGAGCATTGGGATGACAGGGGGCATTGAGCATTGAGATGAAAAGTGTCACGGAGCATTGTGATATCATGGATCATGGAGCATTGTGATGACAAGAGCCATGGAACATTGTGATGACAGGGGTCATTGATCATTGTGATGAAAGTTGTCATGAAGCATTGTGATGACACGGGGCATGGATCATTGTGATGATAGGGGTCATGAAGCATTGTGATGTCAGGTGTCATGGAGCAGTGTGATGGCGGGCCTTGGACAGTGTGATGAGAGGGGTCATGGAGCATTGTGATGAAAGTGGTCAGGGAGCATTGTGATGAAAGGGGTAATGGAGCTTTGTAATAAAATTGGTCATGGAGCTTTGTGATGATAGCGATCATAGAGCATTGTGATGAAAGGCGTACTGGGGCATTGTGATGAAAGGGGTCATGGATCATTGTGATGATAACGATCATGGAGCATTTTGTTGAAAGTGGTCATGGAGCATTTTGATGAAATGGATCATGGAGCATTGTGATGAAAGTTGTCGTGGAGCCCTTTGATGACAGGGGTCATGGAGCATTGTGATGATAAGGGTCATGGAGCATTGTGATGACAGGTGTCATTGAACATTGTAATAAAATGTGTCATGGAGCATTGTGATGACAGTGGGCATGGATCAGTGTGATGACAAGGGCCATGGAGCATTGTTATGAGAAGTGTCATGGACCATTGTGATGAAAGGGATAATGGAGCATTGTGATGACAGATTTCATGGATTATTGTGATGACAAGGGCCATGGAGAATTTTGAGGACAAGTGTCATGTCGCATTGTGATGACACGGGCATGGAGAATTGTGATGAAAGGGGTCACCGGGCATTGTGATGATTGTGGTTTGGGAGCTTTATGTTGACAGAGGGCATGGAGGATTCTGATGAAAGGGGTACTAGAGCATTGTGATGAAAGTCTTCATGGAGCATTGTGATGAAAATGGTCATGGAGCATTGTGATGACAGGGGTTATAGAGCATTGTGATGACAGTGGACATGGAGCACTGTGATGACAGAGGTCATGGGGCATTGTCATTACAGGGGGCATGGAGTATTGTGATGAAAGTCCTACTGGAGCATTGTGATAAAAGTGGTTATGGATTATTGTGTTGAAATGTATAATGGATCATTGTGATGACAGGGAGCATGGAGCATTGTGATGAAAGTGGTACTGGAGCACTGTGATGAAATGTGTCATGGATCACTGTGATGATAGCGATCATGGAGCATTGTGATGAAACTGGTGATGGATCGTTTTGATGAAAGGGCTCATGGAGCATTGTGATGAAAGTGTTCATGGAGCATTGTGATGAAAGAGTTCATGGAGAATTCTGATGACAGGAGTCATGGAGCATTGGGATGACATGGACCGTGGAGCATTGTGATGACACGGGCATGAAGCATTGTGATGACAAGGGTCATTGAGCATTTTGATGACAGGGATCATTTATCATTGTGATGATATGTGCCATGCAGCATTGTGATGAAAAGTGTACTGGAGCATTGTGAGGAAATGGGTCATGGATCATTTGGATGACAGCGATCACCAAGCATTGTGATGAAATTGGTCATGGCTTATTGTGATGAAAGGGGTCATGGAGCATTGTGATGACGCGGGCCATGGTTCACGGTGGTGAGAGGGGTCATGGGGCATTTTGATGAAAGTGGTCAAGGAGCATTGTGATGACCACTGCCATGAAGCATTGTGATGACAGGGGCCATTTAGCATTGTGATGAAACGGGTCAAGGAGCATAGTGATGACAAGGGCCATTGAGCATTCTGATGAAAAGCGTCATGGAGCATTTTGAAGACAGCGTCATGGGGCATTGTGATGAATGGGGTACTGGAGCATTGTGATTAAAGCGTTCATGGATCATTGTGATGATAGCGATCATGGATCATTGTGATGACAGGGGTCAGTGAGCATTTTGATGAGAAGTATCTTGGAGCATTGTGATGACAGGTTTCATGAGCATTGTGATGAAAGGAGTCATGGAGCTTGTGATGGCAGGGGGCATGGAGCATTGTGAGGAAAGGCGTATTGGAGCATTGTAATGAAAGTGTCATGGATTATTATGATGCAAGGGATCATGGGGCACTGTGATGACAGGGGGCATGGAGCATTGTGATGCCAACGGTCATGGATCATTGTGATGAAAGTGGTTATGGAGCAATTTCATGACAACGGCCATAGAGCACTGTGATGACAAGGGTCGGGTGTATTGTGATGACAGTGGTCATGGAGCATTGTAATGACAAGGGCCATGAAGCGTTGTGATGACAGGGGTCATGGGACATTGTGGTGACAGAAGTCAAGGACCATTGTGATGAAGGGGTAAAGGAGCATTGTAATAAAAGGGGTCATGTGGCATTGGGATGACAAGCGCCATGGAGCATTGTGATGACAAGGGCCATTTAATATTGTGATGAAACCTGTCATGGAGCATTGTGATGAGAGGGGTCATGGCGCATTGTGATGACAAGGTTCATGGAGCATTGTGATGAAAGTGGGTACTGGAGCATTGTGATGAAAGTGGTTATGGATCATTGTGATGATAGCGATCATGGAGCATTGTGATGAAAGTTGTCATGGAGCATTGTGATGAAATGGATCATGGAGCATTGTGAGGAAAGTTTCATGGAGCATTGTGATGACACGGTCCATGAATTATTGTGATGACCAGGGTAATGGAGCATTGTAATGACACGGACATGGAGCATTTTGATGACAAGTTCCATGGAGAATTGTGATGACAGGGGTCATGGAGCATTGTGATGAAAGGAATCATGGAGCATTGCGATGACACGGGCCAAGGAGCATTGTGATGAAAAGAGTCATGGAGCATTGCGATGACACAGGCTAAGGTGCATTGTGATGAAAGGAGTCATGGAGCATTGTGATGAATATGGTCTTGAAGCATTGAGATGACAAGGGACATGGAGCATTGTGATGACAAACGCCGTGGAGCATTGTGATGACAAGGGCCATGTAGTATTTTGATGAAACTGGTCATGGAGCATTTTGATGACATTGGGCAAGGAGCATTGTGATGACAAGGTCTATGGAGCATTGTGATGACAAGCGTCATGGAGCATTGTGATGACACTGGTCATAGGGCATTGTGATAACAGTGTTCATGGAGCATTGTGATGGCAAGGGCCATGGAACATAGTGATGACAGGGGTTATGCAGCATTGGGATGACAAGCACCATGGAACATTGTGATGACAAGGGCCATTTAGAATTGTGATGAAACGGGTCATGGAGTATTGTGATGAATGTGCTCATGGAGCATCTTGATGACAGTGGGCATTGAGCATTGTGATGACAAGGGCCATGGAGCATTGTGATGAGAAGCGCCATGGAGCATTTTGATGACAAAGGCCATTTAGCATTGTGATGGAACGTGTCATGGAGCATTATGATGAATGTGGTCATGGAGCATTTTGATGATATTGGGCATGGAGCATTGTGATGACAAGCTCCATATAGCATTTTGATGACAAGGGCCTTTTAGCATTGTGATGAAATGGGTCATGGAGTTTTGTGATGAATATGGTTATTGAGCATTATGACGACTGTGGGCATGGAGCACTCTGATAACAGGGGTCATGGGGAGCATTGTGATGTCCAGCATCATGGAGCATTGTGATGACAAGGCCATGGAACATTGTGATGACAGGTGCATGGAGGTTTGTGAAGAATGTGGTCATGGAGCATTGTGATGTTAGTGTGCATGGAGCATTGTGATAACAGTTGTCATGGAGCATTGTGATAACAGTGGCCATGGAGCATTGTGATGAAAGGGGTACTGGAGCATTGTGATGAAATGGGTCATGGAGCATTGTGATGACAGGTATCATGAAGCATTGTGATGAAAATTGTCATGGAGCATTGTGATGACAAGCGCCTTTGAGCATTGTGATGACAAGGGCCTTTTAGCATTGTGATGAAACGTGTCATAGAGCTTTCTAATGAATATGGTCATGGTGCATTGTGATGAGAGTGGGCATGGAGCATTGTGATGACAAGCGCCATGGACTATTTTGATGACAAGTGGCATGGAGCTTTGTGATGAGAGATTCATGGAGACTTGTGATGACAGGGTCATGGAGCATTGTGATAACAGGGGCCATGGAGAATTGTGATGAAAGGGGTACTGGAGCATTGTGATGAAAGGGGTCATGGATTATTTTCATGATAGCGATCATGGAGCATTGTGATGAAAGTTGGCATGGAGCATTGTGATGAAAGGGATAATGGAGCATTTTGATGAAAGCAGTCATGGAGCATTGTGATGAAATGTGTCATGGAGCATTGTGATGACACTGCATATGGATCATTCTGGTGATAAGTGCTATGGAGCATTGTGATGACAAGTGTCATGGAGCATTTTGATGAAAGGGTCCTAGAACATTTTGATGAGAGGGGTTATGGAGCATTGTGATGACAGATGTTATAGAGAGTTGTGATGACACGGGCATGGAGCATTGTGATGACAAGATACATGGAGCATTGTGATGACAGGGATCATGGGACATTGTGATGACAGGGGGCATGGATTATTGTGCTGAAATGCGTCGGGGGCATTGTGATGAAAGTGGTCATGGATTATTGTGATGAAATGGATAATGGAGCATTGTGATGACAGGGGGCATTGAGCATTGAGATGAAAAGTGTCACGGAGCATTGTGATATCATGGATCATGGAGCATTGTGATGACAAGAGCCATGGAACATTGTGATGACAGGGGTCATTGATCATTGTGATGAAAGTTGTCATGAAGCATTGTGATGACACGGGGCATGGATCATTGTGATGATAGGGGTCATGAAGCATTGTGATGTCAGGTGTCATGGAGCAGTGTGATGGCGGGCCTTGGACAGTGTGATGAGAGGGGTCATGGAGCATTGTGATGAAAGTGGTCAGGGAGCATTGTGATGAAAGGGGTAATGGAGCTTTGTAATAAAATTGGTCATGGAGCTTTGTGATGATAGCGATCATAGAGCATTGTGATGAAAGGCGTACTGGGGCATTGTGATGAAAGGGGTCATGGATCATTGTGATGATAACGATCATGGAGCATTTTGTTGAAAGTGGTCATGGAGCATTTTGATGAAATGGATCATGGAGCATTGTGATGAAAGTTGTCGTGGAGCCTTTTGATGACAGGGGTCATGGAGCATTGTGATGATAAGGGTCATGGAGCATTGTGATGACAGGTGTCATTGAACATTGTAATAAAATGTGTCATGGAGCATTGTGATGACAGTGGGCATGGATCAGTGTGATGACAAGGGCCATGGAGCATTGTTATGAGAAGTGTCATGGACCATTGTGATGAAAGGGATAATGGAGCATTGTGATGACAGATTTCATGGATTATTGTGATGACAAGGGCCATGGAGAATTTTGAGGACAAGTGTCATGTAGCATTGTGATGACACGGGCATGGAGAATTGTGATGAAAGGGGTCACCGGGCCTTGTGATGATAGTGGTTTTGGAGCTTTATGTTGACAGAGGGCATGGAGGATTCTGATGAAAGGGGTACTAGAGCATTGTGATGAAAGTCTTCATGGAGCATTGTGATGACAATGGTCATGGAGCATTGTGATGACAGGGGTTATAGAGCATTGTGATGACAGTGGACATGGAGCATTGTGATGACAGAGGTCATGGGGCATTGTCATTACAGGGGGCATGGAGTATTGTGATGAAAGTCCTACTGGAGCATTGTGTTAAAAGTGGTTATGGATTATTGTGATGAAATGTATAATGGATCATTGTGATGACAGGGAGCATGGAGCATTGTGATGAAAGTGGTACTGGAGCACTGTGATGAAATGTGTCATGGATCACTGTGATGATAGCGATCATGGAGCATTGTGATGAAACTGGTCATGGATCGTTTTGATGAAAGGGCTCATGGAGCATTGTGATGAAAGTGTTCATGGAGCATTGTGATGAAAGAGTTCATGGAGAATTCTGATGACAGGAGTCATGGAGCATTGGGATGACATGGACCGTGGAGCATTGTGATGACACGGGCATGAAGCATTGTGATGACAAGGGTCATTGAGCATTTTGATGACAGGGATCATTTATCATTGTGATGATATGTGCCATGCAGCATTGTGATGAAAAGTGTACTGGAGCATTGTGATGAAATGGGTCATGGATCATTTGGATGACAGCGATCACCAAGCATTGTGATGAAATTGGTCATGGCTTATTGTGATGAAAGGGATCATGAAGCATTATGATGACAGAGGGCATGGAGCATTGTGATGAAAGGGGTCATGGAGCATTGTGATGACGCGGGCCATGGTTCACGGTGGTGACAGGGGTCATGGGGCATTTTGATGAAAGTGGTCAAGGAGCATTGTGATGACCACTGCCATGAAGCATTGTGATGACAGGGGCCATTTAGCATTGTGATGAAACGGGTCAAGGAGCATAGTGATGACAAGGGCCATTGAGCATTCTGATGAAAAGCGTCATGGAGCATTTTGAAGACAGCGTCATGGGGCATTGTGATGAATGGGGTACTGGAGCATTGTGATTAAAGCGTTCATGGATCATTGTGATGATAGCGATCATGGATCATTGTGATGACAGGGGTCAGTGAGCATTTTGATGAGAAGTATCTTGGAGCATTGTGATGACAGGTTTCATGAGCATTGTGATGAAAGGAGTCATGGAGCTTGTGATGGCAGGGGGCATGGAGCATTGTGAGGAAAGGCGTATTGGAGCATTGTAATGAAAGTGTCATGGATTATTATGATGCAAGGGATCATGGGGCACTGTGATGACAGGGGGCATGGAGCATTGTGATGCCAACGGTCATGGATCATTGTGATGAAAGTGGTTATGGAGCAATTTCATGACAACGGCCATAGAGCACTGTGATGACAAGGGTCGGGTGTATTGTGATGCCAGTGGTCATGGAGCATTGTAATGACAAGGGCCATGAAGCGTTGTGATGACAGGGGTCATGGGACATTGTGGTGACAGAAGTCAAGGACCATTGTGATGAAGGGGTAATGGAGCATTGTAATAAAAGGGGTCATGTGGCATTGGGATGACAAGCGCCATGGAGCATTGTGATGACAAGGGCCATTTAATATTGTGATGAAACCTGTCATGGAGCATTGTGATGAGAGGGGTCATGGCGCATTGTGATGACAAGGTTCATGGAGCATTGTGATGAAAGTGGGTACTGGAGCATTGTGATGAAAGTGGTTATGGATCATTGTGATGATAGCGATCATGGAGCATTGTGATGAAAGTTGTCATGGAGCATTGTGATGAAATGGATCATGGAGCATTGTGAGGAAAGTTTCATGGAGCATTGTGATGACACGGTCCATGAATTATTGTGATGACCAGGGTAATGGAGCATTGTAATGACACGGACATGGAGCATTTTGATGACAAGATCCATGGAGAATTGTGATGACAGGGGTCATGGAGCATTGTGATGAAAGGAATCATGGAGCATTGCGATGACACGGGCCAAGGAGCATTGTGATGAAAAGAGTCATGGAGCATTGCGATGACACAGGCTAAGGTGCATTGTGATGAAAGGAGTCATGGAGCATTGTGATGAATATGGTCTTGAAGCATTGAGATGACAAGGGACATGGAGCATTGTGATGACAAACGCCGTGGAGCATTGTGATGAGAAGGGCCATGTAGTATTTTGATGAAACTGGTCATGGAGCATTTTGATGACATTGGGCAAGGAGCATTGTGATGACAAGGTCTGTGGAGCATTGTGATGACAAGCGTCATGGAGCATTGTGATGACACTGGTCATAGGGCATTGTGATAACAGTGTTCATGGAGCATTGTGATGGCAAGGGCCATGGAACATAGTGATGACAGGGGTTATGCAGCATTGTGATGACAAGCACCATGGAACATTGTGATGACAAGGGCCATTTAGAATTGTGATGAAACGGGTCATGGAGTATTGTGATGAATGTGCTCATGGAGCATCTTGATGACAGTGGGCATTGAGCATTGTGATGACAAGGGCCATGGAGCATTGTGATGAGAAGCGCCATGGAGCATTGGGATGACAAAGGCCATTTAGCATTGTGATGGAACGTGTCATGGAGCATTATGATGAATGTGGTCATGGAGCATTTTGATGATATTGGGCATGGAGCATTGTGATGACAAGCTCCATATAGCATTTTGATGACAAGGGCCTTTTAACATTGTGATGAAATGGGTCATGGAGTTTTGTGATGAATATGGTTATTGAGCATTATGATGACTGTGGGCATGGAGCACTCTGATAACAGGGGTCATGCAGCATTGTGATGTCCAGCATCATGGAGCATTGTGATGACAAGGCCATGGAACATTGTGATGACAGGTGCATGGAGGTTTGTGAAGAATGTGGTCATGGAGTATTGTGATGTTAGTGGGCATGGAGCATTGTGATAACAGTTGTCATGGAGCATTGTGATAACAGTGGCCATGGAGCATTGTGATGAAAGGGGTACTGGAGCATTGTGATGAAATGGGTCATGGAGCATTGTGATGACAGGTATCATGAAGCATTGTGATGAAAATTGTCATGGAGCATTGTGATGACAAGCGCCTTTGAGCATTGTGATGACAAGGGCCTTTTAGCATTGTGATGAAACGTGTCATAGAGCTTTCTAATGAATGTGGTCATGGTGCATTGTGATGAGAGTGGGCATGGAGCATTGTGATGACAAGCGCCATGGACTATTTTGATGACAAGTGGCATGGAGCTTTGTGATGACAGGTTCATGGAGACTTGTGATGACAGGGTCATGGAGCATTGTGATAACAGGGGCCATGGAGAATTGTGATGAAAGGGGTACTGGAGCATTGTGATGAAAGGGGTCATGGATTATTTTCATGATAGCGATCATGGAGCATTGTGATGAAAGTTGGCATGGAGCATTGTGATGAAAGGGATAATGGAGCATTTTGATGAAAGCAGTCATGGAGCATTGTGATGAAATGTGTCATGGAGCATTGTGATGACACTGCATATGGATCATTCTGGTGATAAGTGCTATGGAGCATTGTGATGACAAGTGTCATGGAGCATTTTGATGAAAGGGTCCTAGAGCATTTTGATGAGAGGGGTTATGGAGCATTGTGATGACAGATGTTATAGAGAGTTGTGATGACACGGGCATGGAGCATTGTGATGACAAGATACATGGAGCATTGTGATGACAGGGATCATGGGACATTGTGATGACAGGGGGCATGGATTATTGTGCTGAAATGCGTCGGGGGCATTGTGATGAAAGTGGTCATGGATTATTGTGATGAAATGGATAATGGAGCATTGGGATGACAGGGGGCATTGAGCATTGAGATGAAAAGTGTCACGGAGCATTGTGATATCATGGATCATGGAGCATTGTGATGACAAGAGCCATGGAACATTGTGATGACAGGGGTCATTGATCATTGTGATGAAAGTTGTCATGAAGCATTGTGATGACACGGGGCATGGATCATTGTGATGATAGGGGTCATGAAGCATTGTGATGTCAGGTCTCATGGAGCAGTGTGATGGCGGGCCTTGGACAGTGTGATGAGAGGGGTCATGGAGCATTGTGATGAAAGTGGTCAGGGAGCATTGTGATGAAAGGGGTAATGGAGCTTTGTAATAAAATTGGTCATGGAGCTTTGTGATGATAGCGATCATAGAGCATTGTGATGAAAGGCGTACTGGGGCATTGTGATGAAAGGGGTCATGGATCATTGTGATGATAACGATCATGGAGCATTTTCTTGAAAGTGGTCATGGAGCATTTTGATGAAATGGATCATGGAGCATTGTGATGAAAGTTGTCATGGAGCCTTTTGATGACAGGGGTCATGGAGCATTGTGATGATAAGGGTCATGGAGCATTGTGATGACAGGTGTCATTGAACATTGTAATAAAATGTGTCATGGAGCATTGTGATGACAGTGGGCATGGATCAGTGTGATGACAAGGGCCATGGAGCATTGTTATGAGAAGTGTCATGGACCATTGTGATGAAAGGGATAATGGAGCATTGTGATGACAGATTTCATGGATTATTGTGATGACAAGGGCCATGGAGAATTTTGAGGACAAGTGTCATGTAGCATTGTGATGACACGGGCATGGAGACTTGTGATGAAAGGGGTCACCGGGCATTGTGATGATAGTGGTTTTGGAGCTTTATGTTGACAGAGGGCATGGAGGATTCTGATGAAAGGGGTACTAGAGCATTGTGATGAAAGTCTTCATGGAGCATTGTGATGACAATGGTCATGGAGCATTGTGATGACAGGGGTTATAGAGCATTGTGATGACAGTGGACATGGAGCACTGTGATGACAGAGGTCATGGGGCATTGTCATTACAGGGGGCATGTAGTATTGTGATGAAAGTCCTACTGGAGCATTGTGATAAAAGTGGTTATGGATTATTGTGTTGAAATGTATAATGGATCATTGTGATGACAGGGAGCATGGAGCATTGTGATGAAAGTGGTACTGGAGCACTGTGATGAAATGTGTCATGGATCACTGTGATGATAGCGATCATGGAGCATTGTGATGAAACTGGTCATGGATCGTTTTGATGAAAGGGCTCATGGAGCATTGTGATGAAAGTGTTCATGGAGCATTGTGATGAAAGAGTTCATGGAGAATTCTGATGACAGGAGTCATGGAGCATTGGGATGACATGGACCGTGGAGCATTGTGATGACACGGGCATGAAGCATTGTGATGACAAGGGTCATTGAGCATTTTGATGACAGGGATCATTTATCATTGTGATGATATGTGCCATGCAGCATTGTGATGAAAAGTGTACTGGAGCATTGTGATGAAATGGGTCATGGATCATTTGGATGACAGCGATCACCAAGCATTGTGATGAAATTGGTCATGGCTTATTGTGATGAAAGGAATCATGAAGCATTATGATGACAGAGGGCATGGAGCATTGTGATGAAAGGGGTCATGGAGCATTGTGATGACGCGGGCCATGGTTCACGGTGGTGACAGGGGTCATGGGGCATTTTGATGAAAGTGGTCAAGGAGCATTGTGATGACCACTGCCATGAAGCATTGTGATGACAGGGGCCATTTAGCATTGTGATGAAACGGGTCAAGGAGCATAGTGATGACAAGGGCCATTGAGCATTCTGATGAAAAGCGTCATGGAGCATTTTGAAGACAGCGTCATGGGGCATTGTGATGAATGGGGTACTGGAGCATTGTGATTAAAGCGTTCATGGATCATTGTGATGATATCGATCATGGATCATTGTGATGACAGGGGTCAGTGAGCATTTTGATGAGAAGTATCTTGGAGCATTGTGATGACAGGTTTCATGAGCATTGTGATGAAAGGAGTCATGGAGCTTGTGATGGCAGGGGGCATGGAGCATTGTGAGGAAAGGCGTATTGGAGCATTGTAATGAAAGTGTCATGGATTATTATGATGCAAGGGATCATGGGGCACTGTGATGACAGGGGGCATGGAGCATTGTGATGCCAACGGTCATGGATCATTGTGATGAAAGTGGTTATGGAGCAATTTCATGACAACGGCCATAGAGCACTGTGATGACAAGGGTCGGGTGTATTGTGATGACAGTGGTCATGGAGCATTGTAATGACAAGGGCCATGAAGCGTTGTGATGACAGGGGTCATGGGACATTGTGGTGACAGAAGTCAAGGACCATTGTGATGAAGGGGTAAAGGAGCATTGTAATAAAAGGGGTCATGTGGCATTGGGATGACAAGCGCCATGGAGCATTGTGATGACAAGGGCCATTTAATATTGTGATGAAACCTGTCATGGAGCATTGTGATGAGAGGGGTCATGGCGCATTGTGATGACAAGGTTCATGGAGCATTGTGATGAAAGTGGGTACTGGAGCATTGTGATGAAAGTGGTTATGGATCATTGTGATGATAACGATCATGGAGCATTGTGATGAAAGTTGTCATGGAGCATTGTGATGAAATGGATCATGGAGCATTGTGAGGAAAGTTTCATGGAGCATTGTGATGACACGGTCCATGAATTATTGTGATGACCAGGGTAATGGAGCATTGTAATGACACGGACATGGAGCATTTTGATGAAAGATCCATGGAGAATTGTGATGACAGGGGTCATGGAGCATTGTGATGAAAGGAATCATGGAGCATTGCGATGACACGGGCCAAGGAGCATTTTGATGAAAAGAGTCATGGAGCATTGCGATGACACAGGCTAAGGTGCATTGTGATGAAAGGAGTCATGGAGCATTGTGATGAATATGGTCTTGAAGCATTGAGATGACAAGGGACATGGAGCATTGTGATGACAAACGCCGTGGAGCATTGTGATGACAAGGGCCATGTAGTATTTTGATGAAACTGGTCATGGAGCATTTTGATGACATTGGGCAAGGAGCATTGTGATGACAAGGTCTATGGAGCATTGTGATGACAAGCGTCATGGAGCATTGTGATGACACTGGTCATAGGGCATTGTGATAACAGTGTTCATGGAGCATTGTGATGGCAAGGGCCATGGAACATAGTGATGACAGGGGTTATGCAGCATTGTGATGACAAGCACCATGGAATATTGTGATGACAAGGGCCATTTAGAATTGTGATGAAATGGTTCATGGAGTATTGTGATGAATGTGCTCATGGAGCATCTTGATGACAGTGGGCATTGAGCATTGTGATGACAAGGGCCATGGAGCATTGTGATGAGAAGCGCCATGGAGCATTGTGATGACAAAGGCCATTTAGCATTGTGATGGAACGTGTCATGGAGCATTATGATGAATGTGGTCATGGAGCATTTTGATGATATTGGGCATGGAGCATTGTGATGACAAGCTCCATATAGCATTTTGATGACAAGGGCCTTTTAGCATTGTGATGAAACGGGTCATGGAGTTTTGTGATGAATATGGTTATTGAGCATTATGACGACTGTGGGCATGGAGCACTCTGATAACAGGGGTCATGGGGAGCATTGTGATGTCCAGCATCATGGAGCATTGTGATGACAAGGCCATGGAACATTGTGATGACAGGTGCATGGAGGTTTGTGAAGAATGTGGTCATGGAGCATTGTGATGTTAGTGGGCATGGAGCATTGTGATAACAGTTGTCATGGAGCATTGTGATAACAGTGGCCATGGAGCATTGTGATGAAAGGGGTACTGGAGCATTGTATTGAAATGGGTCATGGAGCATTGTGATGACAGGTATCATGAAGCATTGTGATGAAAATTGTCATGGAGCATTGTGATGACAAGCGCCTTTGAGCATTGTGATGACAAGGGCCTTTTAGCATTGTGATGAAACGTGTCATAGAGCTTTCTAATGAATGTGGTCATGGTGCATTGTGATGAGAGTGGGCATGGAGCATTGTGATGACAAGCGCCATGGACTATTTTGATGACAAGCGGCATGGAGCTTTGTGATGACAGGTTCATGGAGACTTGTGATGACAGGGTCATGGAGCATTGTGATAACAGGGGCCATGGAGAATTGTGATGAAAGGGGTACTGGAGCATTGTGATGAAAGGGGTCATGGATTATTTTCATGATAGCGATCATGGAGCATTGTGATGAAAGTTGGCATGGAGCATTGTGATGAAAGGGATAATGGAGCATTTTGATGAAAGCAGTCATGGAGCATTGTGATGAAATGTGTCATGGAGCATTGTGATGACACTGCATATGGATCATTCTGGTGATAAGTGCTATGGAGCATTGTGATGACAAGTGTCATGGAGCATTTTGATGAAAGGGTCCTAGAGCATTTTGATGAGAGGGGTTATGGAGCATTGTGATGACAGATGTTATAGAGAGTTGTGATGACACGGGCATGGAGCATTGTGATGACAAGATACATGGAGCATTGTGATGACAGGGATCATGGGACATTGTGATGACAGGGGGCATGGATTATTGTGCTGAAATGCGTCGGGGGCATTGTGATGAAAGTGGTCATGGATTATTGTGATGAAATGGATAATGGAGCATTGGGATGACAGGAGGCATTGAGCATTGAGATGAAAAGTGTCACGGAGCATTGTGATATCATGGATCATGGAGCATTGTGATGACAAGAGCCATGGAACATTGTGATGACAGGGGTCATTGATCATTGTGATGAAAGTTGTCATGAAGCATTGTGATGACACGGGGCATGGATCATTGTGATGATAGGGGTCATGAAGCATTGTGATGTCAGGTGTCATGGAGCAGTGTGATGGCGGGCCTTGGACAGTGTGATGAGAGGGGTCATGGAGCATTGTGATGAAAGTGGTCAGGGAGCATTGTGATGAAAGGGGTAATGGAGCTTTGTAATAAAATTGGTCATGGAGCTTTGTGATGATAGCGATCATAGAGCATTGTGATGAAAGGCGTACTGGGGCATTGTGATGAAAGGGGTCATGGATCATTGTGATGATAACGATCATGGAGCATTTTGTTGAAAGTGGTCATGGAGCATTTTGATGAAATGGATCATGGAGCATTGTGATGAAAGTTGTCGTGGAGCCTTTTGATGACAGGGGTCATGGAGCATTGTGATGATAAGGGTCATGGAGCATTGGGATGACAGGTGTCATTGAACATTGTAATAAAATGTGTCATGGAGCATTGTGATGACAGTGGGCATGGATCAGTGTGATGACAAGGGCCATGGAGCATTGTTATGAGAAGTGTCATGGACCATTGTGATGAAAGGGATAATGGAGCATTGTGATGACAGATTTCATGGATTATTGTGATGACAAGGGCCATGGAGAATTTTGAGGACAAGTGTCATGTAGCATTGTGATGACACGGGCATGGAGAATTGTGATGAAAGGGGTCACCGGGCCTTGTGATGATAGTGGTTTTGGAGCTTTATGTTGACAGAGGGCATGGAGGATTCTGATGAAAGGGGTACTAGAGCATTGTGATGAAAGTCTTCATGGAGCATTGTGATGACAATGGTCATGGAGCATTGTGATGACAGGGGTTATAGAGCATTGTGATGACAGTGGACATGGAGCATTGTGATGACAGAGGTCATGGGGCATTGTCATTACAGGGGGCATGGAGTATTGTGATGAAAGTCCTACTGGAGCATTGTGTTAAAAGTGGTTATGGATTATTGTGATGAAATGTATAATGGATCATTGTGATGACAGGGAGCATGGAGCATTGTGATGAAAGTGGTACTGGAGCACTGTGATGAAATGTGTCATGGATCACTGTGATGATAGCGATCATGGAGCATTGTGATGAAACTGGTCATGGATCGTTTTGATGAAAGGGCTCATGGAGCATTGTGATGAAAGTGTTCATGGAGCATTGTGATGAAAGAGTTCATGGAGAATTCTGATGACAGGAGTCATGGAGCATTGGGATGACATGGACCGTGGAGCATTGTGATGACACGGGCATGAAGCATTGTGATGACAAGGGTCATTGAGCATTTTGATGACAGGGATCATTTATCATTGTGATGATATGTGCCATGCAGCATTGTGATGAAAAGTGTACTGGAGCATTGTGATGAAATGGGTCATGGATCATTTGGATGACAGCGATCACCAAGCATTGTGATGAAATTGGTCATGGCTTATTGTGATGAAAGGGATCATGAAGCATTATGATGACAGAGGGCATGGAGCATTGTGATGAAAGGGGTCATGGAGCATTGTGATGACGCGGGCCATGGTTCACGGTGGTGACAGGGGTCATGGGGCATTTTGATGAAAGTGGTCAAGGAGCATTGTGATGACCACTGCCATGAAGCATTGTGATGACAGGGGCCATTTAGCATTGTGATGAAACGGGTCAAGGAGCATAGTGATGACAAGGGCCATTGAGCATTCTGATGAAAAGCGTCATGGAGCATTTTGAAGACAGTGTCATGGGGCATTGTGATGAATGGGGTACTGGAGCATTGTGATTAAAGCGTTCATGGATCATTGTGATGATAGCGATCATGGATCATTGTGATGACAGGGGTCAGTGAGCATTTTGATGAGAAGTATCTTGGAGCATTGTGATGACAGGTTTCATGAGCATTGTGATGAAAGGAGTCATGGAGCTTGTGATGGCAGGGGGCATGGAGCATTGTGAGGAAAGGCGTATTGGAGCATTGTAATGAAAGTGTCATGGATTATTATGATGCAAGGGATCATGGGGCACTGTGATGATAGGGGGCATGGAGCATTGTGATGCCAACGATCATGGATCATTGTGATGAAAGTGGTTATGGAGCAATTTCATGACAACGGCCATAGAGCACTGTGATGACAAGGGTCGGGTGTATTGTGATGCCAGTGGTCATGGAGCATTGTAATGACAAGGGCCATGAAGCGTTGTGATGACAGGGGTCATGGGACATTGTGGTGACAGAAGTCAAGGACCATTGTGATGAAGGGGTAATGGAGCATTGTAATAAAAGGGGTCATGTGGCATTGGGATGACAAGCGCCATGGAGCATTGTGATGACAAGGGCCATTTAATATTGTGATGAAACCTGTCATGGAGCATTGTGATGAGTGGGGTCATGGCGCATTGTGATGACAAGGTTCATGGAGCATTGTGATGAAAGTGGGTACTGGAGCATTGTGATGAAAGTGGTTATGGATCACTGTGATGATAGCGATCATGGAGCATTGTGATGAAAGTTGTCATGGAGCATTGTGATGAAATGGATCATGGAGCATTGTGAGGAAAGTTTCATGGAGCATTGTGATGACACGGTCCATGAATTATTGTGATGACCAGGGTAATGGAGCATTGTAATGACACGGACATGGAGCATTTTGATGACAAGATCCATGGAGAATTGTGATGACAGGGGTCATGGAGCATTGTGATGAAAGGAATCATGGAGCATTGCGATGACACGGGCCAAGGAGCATTGTGATGAAAAGAGTCATGGAGCATTGCGATGACACAGGCTAAGGTGCATTGTGATGAAAGGAGTCATGGAGCATTGTGATGAATAAGGTCTTGGAGCATTGAGATGACAAGGGACATGGAGCATTGTGATGACAAACGCCGTAGAGCATTGTGATGACAAGGGCCATGTAGTATTTTGATGAAACTGGTCATGGAGCATTTTGATGACATTGGGCAAGGAGCATTGTGATGACAAGGTCTATGGAGCATTGTGATGACAAGCGTCATGGAGCATTGTGATGACACTTGTCATAGGGCATTGTGATAACAGTGTTCATGGAGCATTGTGATGGCAAGGGCCATGGAACATAGTGATGACAGGGGTTATGCAACATTGTGATGACAAGCACCATGGAACATTGTGATGACAAGGGCCATTTAGAATTGTGATGAAACGGGTCATGGAGTATTGTGATGAATGTGCTCATGGAGCATCTTGATGACAGTGGGCATTGAGCATTGTGATGACAAGGGCCATGGAGCATTGTGATGGAATGTGTCATGGAGCATTATGATGAATGTGGTCATGGAGCATTTTGATGATATTGGGCATGGAGCATTGTGATGACAAGCTCCATATAGCATTTTGATGACAAGGGCCTTTTAGCATTGTGATGAAACGGGTCATGGAGTTTTGTGATGAATATGGTTATTGAGCATTATGACGACTGTGGGCATGGAGCACTCTGATAACAGGGGTCATGGAGCATTGTGATGTCCAGCATCATGGAGCATTGTGATGACAAGGCCATGGAACATTGTGATGACAGGTGCATGGAGGTTTGTGAAGAATGTGGTCATGGAGCATTGTGATGTTAGTGGGCATGGAGCATTGTGATAACAGTTGTCATGGAGCATTGTGATAACAGTGGCCATGGAGCATTGTGATGAAAGGGGTACTGGAGCATTGTGATGAAATGGGTCATGGAGCATTGTGATGACAGGTATCATGAAGCATTGTGATGAAAATTGTCATGGAGCATTGTGATGACAAGCGCCTTTGAGCATTGTGATGACAAGGGCCTTTGAGCATTGTGATGAAACGTGTCATAGAGCTTTCTAATGAATGTGGTCATGGTGCATTGTGATGAGAGTGGGCATGGAGCATTGTGATGACAAGCGCCATGGACTATTTTGATGACAAGTGGCATGGAGCTTTGTGATGACAGGTTCATGGAGACTTGTGATGACAGGGTCATGGAGCATTGTGATAACAGGGGCCATGGAGAATTTTGATGAAAGGGGTACTGGAGCATTGTGATGAAAGGGGTCATGGATTATTTTCATGATAGCGATCATGGAGCACTGTGATGAAAGTTGGCATGGAGCATTGTGATGAAAGGGATAATGGAGCATTTTGATGAAAGCAGTCATGGAGCATTGTGATGAAATGTGTCATGGAGCATTGTGATGACACTGCATATGGATCATTCTGGTGATAAGTGCTATGGAGCATTGTGATGACAAGTGTCATGGAGCATTTTGATGAAAGGGTCCTAGAGCATTTTGATGAGAGGGGTTATGGAGCATTGTGATGACAGATGTTATAGAGAGTTGTGATGACACGGGCATGGAGCATTGTGATGACAAGATACATGGAGCATTGTGATGACAGGGATCATGGGACATTGTGATGACAGGGGACATGGATTATTGTGCTGAAATGCGTCGGGGGCATTGTGATGAAAGTGGTCATGGATTATTGTGATGAAATGGATAATGGAGCATTGGGATGACAGGGGGCATTGAGCATTGAGATGAAAAGTGTCACGGAGCATTGTGATATCATGGATCATGGAGCATTGTGATGACAAGAGCCATGGAACATTGTGATGACAGGGGTCATTGATCATTGTGATGAAAGTTGTCATGAAGCATTGTGATGACACGGGGCATGGATCATTGTGATGATAGGGGTCATGAAGCATTGTGATGTCAGGTGTCATGGAGCAGTGTGATGGCGGGCCTTGGAGAGTGTGATGAGAGGGGTCATGGAGCATTGTGATGAAAGTGGTCAGGGAGCATTGTGATGAAAGGGGTAATGGAGCTTTGTAATAAAATTGGTCATGGAGCTTTGTGATGATAGCGATCATAGAGCATTGTGATGAAAGGCGTACTGGGGCATTGTGATGAAAGGGGTCATGGATCATTGTGATGATAACGATCATGGAGCATTTTGTTGAAAGTGGTCATGGAGCATTTTGATGAAATGGATCATGGAGCATTGTGATGAAAGTTGTCGTGGAGCCTTTTGATGACAGGGGTCATGGAGCATTGTGATGATAAGGGTCATGGAGCATTGTGATGACAGGTGTCATTGAACATTGTAATAAAATGTGTCATGGAGCATTGTGATGACAGTGGGCATGGATCAGTGTGATGACAAGGGCCATGGAGCATTGTTATGAGAAGTGTCATGGACCATTGTGATGAAAGGGATAATGGAGCATTGTGATGACAGATTTCATGGATTATTGTGATGACAAGGGCCATGGAGAATTTTGAGGACAAGTGTCATGTAGCATTGTGATGACACGGGCATGGAGAATTGTGATGAAAGGGGTCACCCGGCCTTGTGATGATAGTGGTTTTGGAGCTTTATGTTGACAGAGGGCATGGAGGATTCTGATGAAAGGGGTACTAGAGCATTGTGATGAAAGTCTTCATGGAGCATTGTGATGACAATGGTCATGGAGCATTGTGATGACAGGGGTTATAGAGCATTGTGATGACAGTGGACATGGAGCATTGTGATGACAGAGGTCATGGGGCATTGTCATTACAGGGGGCATGGAGTATTGTGATGAAAGTCCTACTGGAGCAGTGTGTTAAAAGTGGTTATGGATTATTGTGATGAAATGTATAATGGATCATTGTGATGACAGGGAGCATGGAGCATTGTGATGAAATGTGTCATGGATCACTGTGATGATAGCGATCATGGAGCATTGTGATGAAACTGGTCATGGATCGTTTTGATGAAAGGGCTCATGGAGCATTGTGATGAAAGTGTTCATGGAGCATTGTGATGAAAGAGTTCATGGAGAATTCTGATGACAGGAGTCATGGAGCATTGGGATGACATGGACCGTGGAGCATTGTGATGACACGGGCATGAAGCATTGTGATGACAAGGGTCATTGAGCATTTTGATGACAGGGATCATTTATCATTGTGATGATATGTGCCATGCAGCATTGTGATGAAAAGTGTACTGGAGCATTGTGATGAAATGGGTCATGGATCATTTGGATGACAGCGATCACCAAGCATTGTGATGAAATTGGTCATGGCTTATTGTGATGAAAGGGATCATGAAGCATTATGATGACAGAGGGCATGGAGCATTGTGATGAAAGTGGTCATGGAGCATTGTGATGACGCGGGCCATGGTTCACGTTGGTGACAGGGGTCATGGGGCATTTTGATGAAAGTGGTCAAGGAGCATTGTGATGACCACTGCCATGAAGCATTGTGATGACAGGGGCCATTTAGCATTGTGATGAAACGGGTCAAGGAGCATAGTGATGACAAGGGCCATTGAGCATTCTGATGAAAAGCGTCATGGAGCATTTTGAAGACAGCGTCATGGGGCATTGTGATGAATGGGGTACTGGAGCATTGTGATTAAAGCGTTCATGGATCATTGTGATGATAGCGATCATGGATCATTGTGATGACAGGGGTCAGTGAGCATTTTGATGAGAAGTATCTTGGAGCATTGTGATGACAGGTTTCATGAGCATTGTGATGAAAGGAGTCATGGAGCTTGTGATGGCAGGGGGCATGGAGCATTGTGAGGAAAGGCGTATTGGAGCACTGTAATGAAAGTGTCATGGATTATTATGATGCAAGGGATCATGGGGCACTGTGATGACAGGGGGCATGGAGCATTGTGATGCCAACGGTCATGGATCATTGTGATGAAAGTGGTTATGGAGCAATTTCATGACAACGGCCATAGAGCACTGTGATGACAAGGGTCGGGTGTATTGTGATGCCAGTGGTCATGGAGCATTGTAATGACAAGGGCCATGAAGCGTTGTGATGACAGGGGTCATGGGACATTGTGGTGACAGAAGTCAAGGACCATTGTGATGAAGGGGTAATGGAGCATTGTAATAAAAGGGGTCATGTGGCATTGGGATGACAAGCGCCATGGAGCATTGTGATGACAAGGGCCATTTAATATTGTGATGAAACCTGTCATGGAGCATTGTGATGAGAGGGGTCATGGCGCATTGTGATGACAAGGTTCATGGAGCATTGTGATGAAAGTGGGTACTGGAGCATTGTGATGAAAGTGGTTATGGATCATTGTGATGATAGCGATCATGGAGCATTGTGATGAAAGTTGTCATGGAGCATTGTGATGAAATGGATCATGGAGCATTGTGAGGAAAGTTTCATGGAGCATTGTGATGACACGGTCCATGAATTATTGTGATGACCAGGGTAATGGAGCATTGTAATGACACGGACATGGAGCATTTTGATGACAAGATCCATGGAGAATTGTGATGACAGGGGTCATGGAGCATTGCGATGACACGGGCCAAGGAGCATTGTGATGAAAAGAGTCATGGAGCATTGCGATGACACAGGCTAAGGTGCATTGTGATGAAAGGAGTCATGGAGCATTGTGATGAATATGGTCTTGAAGCATTGAGATGACAAGGGACATGGAGCATTGTGATGACAAACGCCGTGGAGCATTGTGATGAGAAGGGCCATGTAGTATTTTGATGAAACTGGTCATGGAGCATTTTGATGACCTTGGGCAAGGAGCATTGTGATGACAAGGTCTATGGAGCATTGTGATGACAAGCGTCATGGAGCATTGTGATGACACTGGTCATAGGGCATTGTGATAACAGTGTTCATGGAGCATTGTAATGGCAAGGGCCATGGAACATAGTGATGACAGGGGTTATGCAGCATTGTGATGACAAGCACCATGGAATATTGTGATGACAAGGGCCATTTAGAATTGTGATGAAACGGGTCATGGAGTATTGTGATGAATGTGCTCATGGAGCACCTTGATGACAGTGGGCATTGAGCAGTGTGATGACAAGGGCCATGGAGCATTGTGATGAGAAGCGCCAAGGAGCATTGTGATGACAAAGGCCATTTAGCATTGTGATGGAACGTGTCATGGAGCATTATGATGAAAGTGGTCATAGAGCATTTTGATGATATTGGGCATGGAGCATTGTGATGACAAGCTCCATATAGCATTTTGATGACAAGGGCCTTTTAGCATTGTGATGAAATGGGTCATGGAGTTTTGTGATGAATATGGTTATTGAGCATTATGACGACTGTGGGCATGGAGCACTCTGATAACAGGGGTCATGGGGAGCATTGTGATGTCCAGCATCATGGAGCATTGTGATGACAAGGCCATGGAACATTGTGATGACAGGTGCATGGAGGTTTGTGAAGAATGTGGTCATGGAGCATTGTGATGTTAGTGGGCATGGAGCATTGTGATAACAGTTGTCATGGAGCATTGTGATAACAGTGGCCATGGAGCATTGTGATGAAAGGGGTACTGGAGCATTGTGATGAAATGGGTCATGGAGCATTGTGATGACAGGTATCATGAAGCATTGTGATGAAAATTGTCATGGAGCATTGTGATGACAAGCGCCTTTGAGCATTGTGATGACAAGGGCCTTTTAGCATTGTGATGAAACGTGTCATAGAGCTTTCTAATGAATGTGGTCATGGTGCATTGTGATGAGAGTGGGCATGGAGCATTGTGATGACAAGCGCCATGGACTATTTTGATGACAAGTGGCATGGAGCTTTGTGATGACAGGTTCATGGAGACTTGTGATGACAGGGTCATGGAGCATTGTGATAACAGGGGCCATGGAGAATTGTGATGAAAGGGGTACTGGAGCATAGTGATGAAAGGGGTCATGGATTATTTTCATGATAGCGATCATGGAGCATTGTGATGAAAGTTGGCATGGAGCATTGTGATGAAAGGGATAATGGAGCATTTTGATGAAAGCAGTCATGGAGCATTGTGATGAAATGTGTCATGGAGCATTGTGATGACACTGCATATGGATCATTCTGGTGATAAGTGCTATGGAGCATTGTGATGACAAGTGTCATGGAGCATTTTGATGAAAGGGTCCTAGAGCATTTTGATGAGAGGGGTTATGGAGCATTGTGATGACAGATGTTATAGAGAGTTGTGATGACACGGGCATGGAGCATTGTGATGACAAGATACATGGAGCATTGTGATGACAGGGATCATGGGACATTGTGATGACAGGGGGCATGGATTATTGTGCTGAAATGCTTCGGGGGCATTGTGATGAAAGTGGTCATGGATTATTGTGATGAAATGGATAATGGAGCATTGGGATGACAGGGGGCATTGAGCATTGAGATGAAAAGTGTCACGGAGCATTGTGATATCATGGATCATGGAGCATTGTGATGACAAGAGCCATGGAACATTGTGATGACAGGGGTCATTGATCATTGTGATGAAAGTTGTCATGAAGCATTGTGATGACACGGGGCATGGATCATTGTGATGATAGGGGTCATGAAGCATTGTGATGTCAGGTGTCATGGAGCAGTGTGATGGCGGGCCTTGGACAGTGTGATGAGAGGGGTCATGGATCCAGCATTGTGATGAAAGTGGTCAGGGAGCATTGTGATGAAAGGGGTAATGGAGCTTTGTAATAAAATTGGTCATGGAGCTTTGTGATGATAGCGATCATAGAGCATTGTGATGAAAGGCGTACTGGGGCATTGTGATGAAAGGGGTCATGGATCATTGTGATGATAACGATCATGGAGCATTTTGTTGAAAGTGGTCATGGAGCATTTTGATGAAATGGATCATGGAGCATTGTGATGAAAGTTGTCGTGGAGCCTTTTGATGACAGGGGTCATGGAGCATTGTGATGATAAGGGTCATGGAGCATTGTGATGACAGGTGTCATTGAACATTGTAATAAAATGTGTCATGGAGCATTGTGATGACAGTGGGCATGGATCAGTGTGATGACAAGGGCCATGGAGCATTGTTATGAGAAGTGTCATGGACCATTGTGATGAAAGGGATAATGGAGCACTGTGATGACAGATTTCATGGATTATTGTGATGACAAGGGCCATGGAGAATTTTGAGGACAAGTGTCATGTAGCATTGTGATGACACGGGCATGGAGAATTATGATGAAAGGGGTCACCGGGCATTGTGATGATAGTGGTTTTGGAGCTTTATGTTGACAGAGGGCATGGAGGATTCTGATGAAAGGGGTACTAGAGCATTGTGATGAAAGTCTTCATGGAGCATTGTGATGAAAATGGTCATGGAGCATTGTGATGAGAGGGGTTATAGAGCATTGTGATGACAGTGGACATGGAGCATTGTGATGACAGAGGTCATGGGGCATTGTCATTACAGGGGGCATGGAGTATTGTGATGAAAGTTCTACTGGAGCATTGTGATAAAAGTGGTTATGGATTATTGTGATGAAATGTATAATGGATCATTGTGATGACAGGGAGCATGGAGCATTGTGATGAAAGTGGTACTGGAGCACTGTGATGAAATGTGTCATGGATCACTGTCATGATAGCGATCATGGAGCATTGTGATGAAACTGGTCATGGATCGTTTTGATGAAAGGGCTCATGGAGCATTGTGATGAAAGTGTTCATGGAGCATTGTAATGAAAGAGTTCATGGAGAATTCTGATGACAGGAGTCATGGAGCATTGGGATGACAAGGACCATGGAGCATTGTGATGACAAGGGTCATTGAGCATTTTGATGACAGGGATCATTTATCATTGTGATGATATGTGCCATGCAGCATTGTGATGAAAAGTGTACTGGAGCATTGTGATGAAATGGGTCATGGATCATTTGCATGATAGCGATCACCAAGCATTGTGATGAAATTGGTCATGGCTTATTGTGATGAAAGGGATCATGAAGCATTATGATGACAGAGGGCATGGAGCATTGTGATGAAAGGGGTCATGGAGCATTGTGATGACGCAGGCCATGGTTCACGGTGGTGACAGGGGTCATGGGGCATTTTGATGAAAGTGGTCAAGGAGCATTGTGATGACCACTGCCATGAAGCATTGTGATGACAGGGGCCATTTAGCATTGTGATGAAACGGGTCAAGGAGCATAGTGATGACAAGGGCCATTGAGCATTCTGATGAAAAGCGTCATGGAGCATTTTGAAGACAGCGTCATGGGGCATTGTGATGAATGGGGTACTGGAGCATTGTGATTAAAGCGTTCACGGATCATTGTGATGATAGCGATCATGGATCATTGTGATGACAGGGGTCAGTGAGCATTTTGATGAGAAGTATCTTGGAGCATTGTGATGACATGTTTCATGAGCATTGTGATGAAAGGAGTCATGGAGCTTGTGATGGCAGGGGGCATGGAGCATTGTGATGAAAGGCGTATTGGAGCATTGTAATGAAAGTGTCATGGATTATTATGATGCAAGGGATCATGGGGCATTGTGATGACAGGGGGCATGGAGCATTGTGATGCCAACGGTCATGGATCATTGTGATGAAAGTGGTTATGGAGCAATTTCATGACAACGGCCATAGAGCACTGTGATGACAAGGGTCGGGGGTATTGTGATGACAGTGGTCATGGAGCATTGTAATGACAAGGGCCATGAAGCGTTGTGATGAAAGGAGTCATGGGACATTGTGGTGACAGAAGTCAAGGACCATTGTGATGAAGGGGTAATGGAGCATTGTAATAAAAGCGGTCATGTGGCATTGGGATGACAAGCGCCATGGAGCATTGTGATGACAAGGGCCATTTAATATTGTGATGAAACCTGTCATGGAGCATTGTGATGAGAGGGGTCATGGCGCATTGTGATGACAAGGTTCATGGAGCATTGTGATGAAAGTGGGTACTGGAGCATTGTGATGAAAGTGGTTATGGATCATTGTGATGATAGCGATCATGGAGCATTGTGATGAAAGTTGTCATGGAGCATTGTGATGAAATGGATCATGGAGCATTGTGAGGAAAGTTTCATGGAGCATTGTGATGACACGGTCCATGAATTATTGTGATGACCAGGGTAATGGAGCATTGTAATGACACGGACATGGAGCATTTTGATGACAAGATCCATGGAGAATTGTGATGACAGGGGTCATGGAGCATTGTGATGAAAGGAATCATGGAGCATTGCGATGACACGGGCCAAGGAGCATTGTGATGAAAAGAGTCATGGAGCATTGCGATGACACAGGCTAAGGTGCATTGTGATGAAAGGAGTCATGGAGCATTGTGATGAATATGGTCTTGAAGCATTGAGATGACAAGGGACATGGAGCATTGTGATGACAAGGGCCATGTAGTATTTTGATGAAACTGGTCATGGAGCATTTTGATGACATTGGGCAAGGAGCATTGTGATGACAAGGTCTATGGAGCATTGTGATGACAAGCGTCATGGAGCATTGTGATGACACTGGTCATAGGGCATTGTGATAACAGTGTTCATGGAGCATTGTGATGGCAAGGGCCATGGAACATAGTGATGACAGGGGTTATGCAGCATTGTGATGACAAGCACCATGGAACATTGTGATGACAAGGGCCATTTAGAATTGTGATGAAACGGGTCATGGAGTATTGTGATGAATGTGCTCATGGAGCATCTTGATGACAGTGGGCATTGAGCAGTGTGATGACAAGGGCCATGGAGCATTGTGATGAGAAGCGCCAAGGAGCATTGTGATGACAAAGGCCATTTAGCATTGTGGTGGAACGTGTCATGGAGCATTATGATGAAAGTGGTCATAGAGCATTTTGATGATATTGGGCATGGAGCATTGTGATGACAAGCTCCATATAGCATTTTGATGACAAGGGCCTTTTAGCATTGTGATGAAATGGGTCATGGAGTTTTGTGATGAATATGGTTATTGAGCATTATGACGACTGTGGGCATGGAGCACTCTGATAACAGGGGTCATGGGGAGCATTGTGATGTCCAGCATCATGGAGCATTGTGATGACAAGGCCATGGAACATTGTGATGACAGGTGCATGGAGGTTTGTGAAGAATGTGGTCATGGAGCATTGTGATGTTAGTGGGCATGGAGCATTGTGATAACAGTTGTCATGGAGCATTGTGATAACAGTGGCCATGGAGCATTGTGATGAAAGGGGTACTGGAGCATTGTGATGAAATGGGTCATGGAGCATTGTGATGACAGGTATCATGAAGCATTGTGATGAAAATTGTCATGGAGCATTGTGATGACAAGCGCCTTTGAGCATTGTGATGACAAGGGCCTTTGAGCATTGTGATGAAACGTGTCATAGAGCTTTCTAATGAATGTGGTCATGGTGCATTGTGATGAGAGTGGGCATGGAGCATTGTGATGACAAGCGCCATGGACTATTTTGATGACAAGTGGCATGGAGCTTTGTGATGACAGGTTCATGGAGACTTGTGATGACAGGGTCATGGAGCATTGTGATAACAGGGGCCATGGAGAATTGTGATGAAAGGGGTACTGGAGCATTGTGATGAAAGGGGTCATGGATTATTTTCATGATAGCGATCATGGAGCATTGTGATGAAGGTTGGCATGGAGCATTGTGATGAAAGGGATAATGGAGCATTTTGATGAAAGCAGTCATGGAGCATTGTGATGAAATGTGTCATGGAGCATTGTGATGACACTGAATATGGATCATTCTGGTGATAAGTGCTATGGAGCATTGTGATGACAAGTGTCATGGAGCATTTTGATGAAAGGGTCCTAGAGCATTTTGATGAGAGGGGTTATGGAGCATTGTGATGACAGATGTTATAGAGAGTTGTGATGACACGGGCATGGAGCATTGTGATGACAAGATACATGGAGCATTGTGATGACAGGGATCATGGGACATTGTGATGACAGGGGGCATGGATTATTGTGCTGAAATGCGTCGGGGGCATTGTGATGAAAGTGGTCATGGATTATTGTGATGAAATGGATAATGGAGCATTGTGATGACAGGGGGCATTGAGCATTGAGATGAAAAGTGTCACGGAGCATTGTGATATCATGGATCATGGAGCATTGTGATGACAAGAGCCATGGAACATTGTGATGACAGGGGTCATTGATCATTGTGATGAAAGTTGTCATGAAGCATTGTGATGACACGGGGCATGGATCATTGTGATGATAGGGGTCATGAAGCATTGTGATGTCAGGTGTCATGGAGCAGTGTGATGGCGGGCCTTGGACAGTGTGATGAGAGGGGTCATGGAGCATTGTGATGAAAGTGGTCAGGGAGCATTGTGATGAAAGGGGTAATGGAGCTTTGTAATAAAATTGGTCATGGAGCTTTGTGATGATAGCGATCATAGAGCATTGTGATGAAAGGCGTACTGGGGCATTGTGATGAAAGGGGTCATGGATCATTGTGATGATAACGATCATGGAGCATTTTGTTGAAAGTGGTCATGGAGCATTTTGATGAAATGGATCATGGAGCATTGTGATGAAAGTTGTCATGGAGCCTTTTGATGACAGGGGTCATGGAGCATTGTGATGATAAGGGTCATGGAGCATTGTGATGACAGGTGTCATTGAACATTGTAATAAAACGTGTCATGGAGCATTGTGATGACAGTGGGCATGGATCAGTGTGATGACAAGGGCCATGGAGCATTGTTATGAGAAGTGTCATGGACCATTGTGATGAAAGGGATAATGGAGCATTGTGATGACAGATTTCATGGATTATTGTGATGACAAGGGCCATGGAGAATTTTGAGGACAAGTGTCATGTAGCATTGTGATGACACGGGCATGGAGAATTGTGATGAAAGGGGTCACCGGGCATTGTGATGATAGTGGTTTTGGAGATTTATGTTGACAGAGGGCATGGAGGATTCTGATGAAAGGGGTACTAGAGCATTGTGATGAAAGTCTTCATGGAGCATTGTGATGACAATGGTCATGGAGCATTGTGATGACAGGGGTTATAGAGCATTGTGATGACAGTGGACATGGAGCATTGTGATGACAGAGGTCATGGGGCATTGTCATTACAGGGGGCATGGAGTATTGTGATGAAAGTCCTACTGGAGCATTGTGTTAAAAGTGGTTATGGATTATTGTGATGAAATGTATAATGGATCATTGTGATGACAGGGAGCATGGAGCATTGTGATGAAAGTGGTACTGGAGCACTGTGATGAAATGTGTCATGGATCACTGTGATGATAGCGATCATGGAGCATTGTGATGAAACTGGTCATGGATCGTTTTGATGAAAGGGCTCATGGAGCATTGTGATGAAAGTGTTCATGGAGCATTGTGATGAAAGAGTTCATGGAGAATTCTGATGACAGGAGTCATGGAGCATTGGGATGACATGGACCGTGGAGCATTGTGATGACACGGGCATGAAGCATTGTGATGACAAGGGTCATTGAGCATTTTGATGACAGGGATCATTTATCATTGTGATGATATGTGCCATGCAGCATTGTGATGAAAAGTGTACTGGAGCATTGTGATGAAATGGGTCATGGATCATTTGGATGACAGCGATCACCAAGCATTGTGATGAAATTGGTCATGGCTTATTGTGATGAAAGGGATCATGAAGCATTATGATGACAGAGGGCATGGAGCATTGTGATGAAAGGGGTCATGGAGCATTGTGATGACGCGGGCCATGGTTCACGGTGGTGAGAGGGGTCATGGGGCATTTTGATGAAAATGGTCAAGGAGCATTGTGATGACCACTGCCATGAAGCATTGTGATGACAGGGGCCATTTAGCATTGTGATGAAACGGGTCAAGGAGCATAGTGATGACAAGGGCCATTGAGCATTCTGATGAAAAGCGTCATGGAGCATTTTGAAGACAGCGTCATGGGGCATTGTGATGAATGGGGTACTGGAGCATTGTGATTAAAGCGTTCATGGATCATTGTGATGATAGCGATCATGGATCATTGTGATGACAGGGGTCAGTGAGCATTTTGATGAGAAGTATCTTGGAGCATTGTGATGACAGGTTTCATGAGCATTGTGATGAAAGGAGTCATGGAGCTTGTGATGGCAGGGGGCATGGAGCATTGTGATGAAAGGCGTATTGGAGCATTGTAATGAAAGTGTCATGGATTATTATGATGCAAGGGATCATGGGGCATTGTGATGACAGGGGGCATGGAGCATTGTGATGCCAACGGTCATGGATCATTGTGATGAAAGTGGTTATGGAGCAATTTCATGACAACGGCCATAGAGCACTGTGATGACAAGGGTCAGGTGTATTGTGATGACAGTGGTCATGGAGCATTGTAATGACAAGGGCCATGAAGCGTTGTGATGAGAGGGGTCATGGGACATTGTGGTGACAGAAGTCAAGGACCATTGTGATGAAGGGGTAATGGAGCATTGTAATAAAAGGGGTCACGTGGCATTGGGATGACAAGCGCCATGGAGCATTGTGATGACAAGGGCCATTTAATATTGTGATGAAACCTGTCATGGAGCATTGTGATGAGAGGGGTCATGGCGCATTGTGATGACAAGGTTCATGGAGCATTGTGATGAAAGTGGGTACTGGAGCATTGTGATGAAAGTGGTTATGGATCATTGTGATGATAGCGATCATGGAGCATTGTGATGAAAGTTGTCATGGAGCATTGTGATGAAATGGATCATGGAGCATTGTGAGGAAAGTTTCATGGAGCATTGTGATGACACGGTCCATGAATTATTGTGATGACCAGGGTAATGGAGCATTGTAATGACACGGACATGGAGCATTTTGATGACAAGATCCATGGAGAATTGTGATGACAGGGGTCATGGAGCATTGTGATGAAAGGAATCATGGAGCATTGCGATGACACGGGCCAAGGAGCATTGTGATGAAAAGAGTCATGGAGCATTGCGATGACACAGGCTAAGGTGCATTGTGATGAAAGGAGTCATGGAGCATTGTGATGAATATGGTCTTGAAGCATTGAGATGACAAGGGACATGGAGCATTGTGATGACAAGGGCCATGTAGTATTTTGATGAAACTGGTCATGGAGCATTTTGATGACATTGGGCAAGGAGCATTGTGATGACAAGGTCTATGGAGCATTGTGATGACAAGCGTCATGGAGCATTGTGATGACACTGGTCATAGGGCATTGTGATAACAGTGTTCATGGAGCATTGTGATGGCAAGGGCCATGGAACATAGTGATGACAGGGGTTATGCAGCATTGTGATGACAAGCACCATGGAACATTGTGATGACAAGGGCCATTTAGAATTGTGATGAAACGGGTCATGGAGTATTGTGATGAATGTGCTCATGGAGCATCTTGATGACAGTGGGCATTGAGCAGTGTGATGACAAGGGCCATGGAGCATTGTGATGAGAAGCGCCAAGGAGCATTGTGATGACAAAGGCCATTTAGCATTGTGATGGAACGTGTCATGGAGCATTATGATGAAAGTGGTCATAGAGCACTTTGATGATATTGGGCATGGAGCATTGTGATGACAAGCTCCATATAGCATTTTGATGACAAGGGCCTTTTAGCATTGTGATGAAATGGGTCATGGAGTTTTGTGATGAATATGGTTATTGAGCATTATGACGACTGTGGGCATGGAGCACTCTGATAACAGGGGTCATGGGGAGCATTGTGATGTCCAGCATCATGGAGCATTGTGATGACAAGGCCATGGAACATTGTGATGACAGGTGCATGGAGGTTTGTGAAGAATGTGGTCATGGAGCATTGTGATGTTAGTGGGCATGGAGCATTGTGATAACAGTTGTCATGGAGCATTGTGATAACAGTGGCCATGGAGCATTGTGATGAAAGGGGTACTGGAGCATTGTGATGAAATGGGTCATGGAGCATTGTGATGACAGGTATCATGAAGCATTGTGATGAAAATTGTCATGGAGCATTGTGATGACAAGCGCCTTTGTGCATTGTGATGACAAAGGCCTTTGAGCATTGTGATGAAACGTGTCATAGAGCTTTCTAATGAATGTGGTCATGGTGCATTGTGATGACAGTGGGCATGGAGCATTGTGATGACAAGCGCCATGGACTATTTTGATGACAAGTGCCATGGAGCTTTGTGATGACAGGTTCATGGAGACTTGTGAAGACAGGGTCATGGAGCATTGTGATAACAGGGGCCATGGAGAATTGTGATGAAAGGGGTACTGGAGCATTGTGATGAAAGGGGTCATGAATTATTTTCATGATAGCGATCATGGAGCATTGTGATGAAAGTTGGCATGGAGCATTGTGATGAAAGGGATAATGGAGCATTTTGATGAAAGCAGTCATGGAGCATTGTGATGAAATGTGTCATGGAGCATTGTGATGACACTGCATATGGATCATTCTGGTGATAAGTGCTATGGAGCATTGTGATGACAAGTGTCATGGAGCATTTTGATGAAAGGGTCCTAGAGCATTTTGATGAGAGGGGTTATGGAGCATTGTGATGACAGATGTTATAGAGAGTTGTGATGACACGGGCATGGAGCATTGTGATGACAAGATACATGGAGCATTGTGATGACAGGGATCATGGGACATTGTGATGACAGGGGGCATGGATTATTGTGCTGAAATGCGTCGGGGGCATTGTGATGAAAGTGGTCATGGATTATTGTGATGAAATGGATAATGGAGCATTGGGATGACAGGGGGCATTGAGCATTGAGATGAAAAGTGTCACGGAGCATTGTGATATCATGGATCATGGAGCATTGTGATGACAAGAGCCATGGAACATTGTGATGACAGGGGTCATTGATCATTGTGATGAAAGTTGTCATGAAGCATTGTGATGACACGGGGCATGGATCATTGTGATGATAGGGGTCATGAAGCATTGTGATGTCAGGTGTCATGGAGCAGTGTGATGGCGGGCCTTGGACAGTGTGATGAGAGGGGTCATGGAGCATTGTGATGAAAGTGGTAATGGAATTTTGTAATAAAATTGGTCATGGAGCTTTGTGATGATAGCGATCATAGAGCATTGTGATGAAAGGCGTACTGGGGCATTGTGATGAAAGGGGTCATGGATCATTGTGATGATAACGATCATGGAGCATTTTGTTGAAAGTGGTCATGGAGCATTTTGATGAAATGGATCATGGAGCATTGTGATGAAAGTTGTCGTGGAGCCTTTTGATGACAGGGGTCATGGAGCATTGTGATGATAAGGGTCATGGAGCATTGTGATGACAGGTGTCATTGAACATTGTAATAAAATGTGTCATGGAGCATTGTGATGACAGTGGGCATGGATCAGTGTGATGACAAGGGCCATGGAGCATTGTTATGAGAAGTGTCATGGACCATTGTGATGAAAGGGATAATGGAGCATTGTGATGACAGATTTCATGGATTATTGTGATGACAAGGGCCATGGAGAATTTTGAGGACAAGTGTCATGTAGCATTGTGATGACACGGGCATGGAGAATTGTGATGAAAGGGGTCACCGGGCCTTGTGATGATAGTGGTTTTGGAGCTTTATGTTGACAGAGGGCATGGAGGATTCTGATGAAAGGGGTACTAGAGCATTGTGATGAAAGTCTTCATGGAGCATTGTGATGACAATGGTCATGGAGCATTGTGATGACAGGGGTTATAGAGCATTGTGATGACAGTGGACATGGAGCATTGTGATGACAGAGGTCATGGGGCATTGTCATTACAGGGGGCATGGAGTATTGTGATGAAAGTCCTACTGGAGCATTGTGTTAAAAGTGGTTATGGATTATTGTGATGAAATGTATAATGGATCATTGTGATGACAGGGAGCATGGAGCATTGTGATGAAAGTGGTACTGGAGCACTGTGATGAAATGTGTCATGGATCACTGTGATGATAGCGATCATGGAGCATTGTGATGAAACTGGTCATGGATCGTTTTGATGAAAGGGCTCATGGAGCATTGTGATGAAAGTGTTCATGGAGCATTGTGATGAAAGAGTTCATGGAGAATTCTGATGACAGGAGTCATGGAGCATTGGGATGACATGGACCGTGGAGCATTGTGATGACACGGGCATGAAGCATTGTGATGACAAGGGTCATTGAGCATTTTGATGACAGGGATCATTTATCATTGTGATGATATGTGCCATGCAGCATTGTGATGAAAAGTGTACTGGAGCATTGTGATGAAATGGGTCATGGATCATTTGGATGACAGCGATCACCAAGCATTGTGATGAAATTGGTCATGGCTTATTGTGATGAAAGGGATCATGAAGCATTATGATGACAGAGGGCATGGAGCATTGTGATGAAAGGGGTCATGGAGCATTGTGATGACGCGGGCCATGGTTCACGGTGGTGACAGGGGTCATGGGGCATTTTGATGAAAGTGGTCAAGGAGCATTGTGATGACCACTGCCATGAAGCATTGTGATGACAGGGGCCATTTAGCATTGTGATGAAACGGGTCAAGGAGCATAGTGATGACAAGGGCCATTGAGCATTCTGATGAAAAGCGTCATGGAGCATTTTGAAGACAGCGTCATGGGGCATTGTGATGAATGGGGTACTGGAGCATTGTGATTAAAGCGTTCATGGATCATTGTGATGATAGCGATCATGGATCATTGTGATGACAGGGGTCAGTGAGCATTTTGATGAGAAGTATCTTGGAGCATTGTGATGACAGGTTTCATGAGCATTGTGATGAAAGGAGTCATGGAGCTTGTGATGGCAGGGGGCATGGAGCATTGTGATGAAAGGCGTATTGGAGCATTGTAATGAAAGTGTCATGGATTATTATGATGCAAGGGATCATGGGGCATTGTGATGACAGGGGGCATGGAGCATTGTGATGCCAACGGTCATGGATCATTGTGATGAAAGTGGTTATGGAGCAATTTCATGACAACGGCCATAGAGCACTGTGATGACAAGGGTCGGGGGTATTGTGATGACAGTGGTAATGGAGCATTGTAATGACAAGGGCCATGAAGCGTTGTGATGACAGGGGTCATGGGACATTGTGGTGACAGAAGTCAAGGACCATTGTGATGAAGGGGTAATGGAGCATTGTAATAAAAGGGGTCATGTGGCATTGGGATGACAAGCGCCATGGAGCATTGTGATGACAAGGGCCATTTAATATTGTGATGAATCCTGTCATGGAGCATTGTGATGAGAGGGGTCATGGCGCATTGTGATGACAAGGTTCATGGAGCATTGTGATGAAAGTGGGTACTGGAGCATTGTGATGAAAGTGGTTATGGATCATTGTGATGATAGCGATCATGGAGCATTGTGATGAAAGTTGTCATGGAGAATTGTGATGAAATGGATCATGGAGCATTGTGAGGAAAGTTTCATGGAGCATTGTGATGACACGGTCCATGAATTATTGTGATGACCAGGGTAATGGAGCATTGTAATGACACAGACATGGAGCATTTTGATGACAAGATCCATGGAGAATTGTGATGACAGGGGTCATGGAGCATTGTGATGAAAGGAATCATGGAGCATTGCGATGACACGGGCCAAGGAGCATTGTGATGAAAAGAGTCATGGAGCATTGCGATGACACAGGCTAAGGTGCATTGTGATGAAAGGAGTCATGGAGCATTGTGATGAATATGGTCTTGAAGCATTGAGATGACAAGGGACATGGAGCATTGTGATGACAAACGCCGTGGAGCATTGTGATGACAAGGGCCATGTAGTATTTTGATGAAACTGGTCATGGAGCATTTTGATGACATTGGGCAAGGAGCATTGTGATGACAAGGTCTATGGAGCATTGTGATGACAAGCGTCATGGAGCATTGTGATGACACTGGTCATAGGGCATTGTGATAACAGTGTTCATGGAGCATTGTGATGGCAAGGGCCATGGAACATAGTGATGACAGGGGTTATGCAGCATTGTGATGACAAGCACCATGGAACATTGTGATGACAAGGGCCATTTAGAATTGTGATGAAACGGGTCATGGAGTATTGTGATGAATGTGCTCATGGAGCATCTTGATGACACTGGGCATTGAGCAGTGTGATGACAAGGGCCATGGAGCATTGTGATGAGAAGCGCCAAGGAGCATTGTGATGACAAAGGCCATTTAGCATTGTGATGGAACGTGTCATGGAGCATTATGATGAAAGTGGTCATAGAGCATTTTGATGATATTGGGCATGGAGCATTGTGATGACAAGCTCCATATAGCATTTTGATGACAAGGGCCTTTTAGCATTGTGATGAAATGGGTCATGGAGTTTTGTGATGAATATGGTTATTGAGCATTATGACGACTGTGGGCATGGAGCACTCTGATAACAGGGGTCATGGGGAGCATTGTGATGTCCAGCATCATGGAGCATTGTGATGACAAGGCCATGGAACATTGTGATGACAGGTGCATGGAGGTTTGTGAAGAATGTGGTCATGGAGCATTGTGATGTTAGTGGGCATGGAGCATTGTGATAACAGTTGTCATGGAGCATTGTGATAACAGTGGCCATGGAGCATTGTGATGAAAGGGGTACTGGAGCATTGTGATGAAATGGGTCATGGAGCATTGTGATGACAGGTATCATGAAGCATTGTGATGAAAATTGTCATGGAGCATTGTGATGACAAGCGCCTTTGAGCATTGTGATGACAAGGGCCTTTGAGCATTGTGATGAAACGTGTCATAGAGCTTTCTAATGAATGTGGTCATGGTGCATTGTGATGAGAGTGGGCATGGAGCATTGTGATGACAAGCGCCATGGACTATTTTGATGACAAGTGGCATGGAGCTTTGTGATGACAGGTTCATGGAGACTTGTGATGACAGGGTCATGGAGCATTGTGATAACAGGGGCCATGGAGAATTGTGATGAAAGGGGTACTGGAGCATTGTGATGAAAGGGGTCATGGATTATTTTCATGATAGCGATCATGGAGCATTGTGATGAAGGTTGGCATGGAGCATTGTGATGAAAGGGATAATGGAGCATTTTGATGAAAGCAGTCATGGAGCATTGTGATGAAATGTGTCATGGAGCATTGTGATGACACTGCATATGGATCATTCTGGTGATAAGTGCTATGGAGCATTGTGATGACAAGTGTCATGGAGCATTTTGATGAAAGGGTCCTAGAGCATTTTGATGAGAGGGGTTATGGAGCATTGTGATGACAGATGTTATAGAGAGTTGTGATGACACGGGCATGGAGCATTGTGATGACAAGATACATGGAGCATTGTGATGACAGGGATCATGGGACATTGTGATGACAGGGGGCATGGATTATTGTGCTGAAATGCGTCGGGGGCATTGTGATGAAAGTGGTCATGGATTATTGTGATGAAATGGATAATGGAGCATTGTGATGACAGGGGGCATTGAGCATTGAGATGAAAAGTGTCACGGAGCATTGTGATATCATGGATCATGGAGCATTGTGATGACAAGAGCCATGGAACATTGTGATGACAGGGGTCATTGATCATTGTGATGAAAGTTGTCATGAAGCATTGTGATGACACGGGGCATGGATCATTGTGATGATAGGGGTCATGAAGCATTGTGATGTCAGGTGTCATGGAGCAGTGTGATGGCGGGCCTTGGACAGTGTGATGAGAGGGGTCATGGAGCATTGTGATGAAAGTGGTCAGGGAGCATTGTGATGAAAGGGGTAATGGAGCTTTGTAATAAAATTGGTCATGGAGCTTTGTGATGATAGCGATCATAGAGCATTGTGATGAAAGGCGTACTGGGGCATTGTGATGAAAGGGGTCATGGATCATTGTGATGATAACGATCATGGAGCATTTTGTTGAAAGTGGTCATGGAGCATTTTGATGAAATGGATCATGGAGCATTGTGATGAAAGTTGTCATGGAGCCTTTTGATGACAGGGGTCATGGAGCATTGTGATGATAAGGGTCATGGAGCATTGTGATGACAGGTGTCATTGAACATTGTAATAAAATGTGTCATGGAGCATTGTGATGACAGTGGGCATGGATCAGTGTGATGACAAGGGCCATGGAGCATTGTTATGAGAAGTGTCATGGACCATTGTGATGAAAGGGATAATGGAGCATTGTGATGACAGATTTCATGGATTATTGTGATGACAAGGGCCATTGAGAATTTTGAGGACAAGTGTCATGTAGCATTGTGATGACACGGGCATGGAGAATTGTGATGAAAGGGGTCACCGGGCATTGTGATGATAGTGGTTTTGGAGATTTATGTTGACAGAGGGCATGGAGGATTCTGATGAAAGGGGTACTAGAGCATTGTGATGAAAGTCTTCATGGAGCATTGTGATGACAATGGTCATGGAGCATTGTGATGACAGGGGTTATAGAGCATTGTGATGACAGTGGACATGGAGCATTGTGATGACAGAGGTCATGGGGCATTGTCATTACAGGGGGCATGGAGTATTGTGATGAAAGTCCTACTGGAGCATTGTGTTAAAAGTGGTTATGGATTATTGTGATGAAATGTATAATGGATCATTGTGATGACAGGGAGCATGGAGCATTGTGATGAAAGTGGTACTGGAGCACTGTGATGAAATGTGTCATGGATCACTGTGATGATAACGATCATGGAGCATTGTGATGAAACTGGTCATGGATCGTTTTGATGAAAGGGCTCATGGAGCATTGTGATGAAAGTGTTCATGGAGCATTGTGATGAAAGAGTTCATGGAGAATTCTGATGACAGGAGTCATGGAGCATTGGGATGACATGGACCGTGGAGCATTGTGATGACACGGGCATGAAGCATTGTGATGACAAGGGTCATTGAGCATTTTGATGACAGGGATCATTTATCATTGTGATGATATGTGCCATGCAGCATTGTGATGAAAAGTGTACTGGAGCATTGTGATGAAATGGGTCATGGATCATTTGGATGACAGCGATCACCAAGCATTGTGATGAAATTGGTCATGGCTTATTGTGATGAAAGGGATCATGAAGCATTATGATGACAGAGGGCATGGAGCATTGTGATGAAAGGGGTCATGGAGCATTGTGATGACGCGGGCCATGGTTCACGGTGGTGAGAGGGGTCATGGGGCATTTTGATGAAAGTGGTCAAGGAGCATTGTGATGACCACTGCCATGAAGCATTGTGATGACAGGGGCCATTTAGCATTGTGATGAAACGGGTCAAGGAGCATAGTGATGACAAGGGCCATTGAGCATTCTGATGAAAAGCGTCATGGAGCATTTTGAAGACAGCGTCATGGGGCATTGTGATGAATGGGGTACTGGAGCATTGTGATTAAAGCGTTCATGGATCATTGTGATGATAGCGATCATGGATCATTGTGATGACAGGGGTCAGTGAGCATTTTGATGAGAAGTATCTTGGAGCATTGTGATGACAGGTTTCATGAGCATTGTGATGAAAGGAGTCATGGAGCTTGTGATGGCAGGGGGCATGGAGCATTGTGATGAAAGGCGTATTGGAGCATTGTAATGAAAGTGTCATGGATTATTATGATGCAAGGGATCATGGGGCATTGTGATGACAGGGGGCATGGAGAATTGTGATGCCAACGGTCATGGATCATTGTGATGAAAGTGGTTATGGAGCAATTTCATGACAACGGCCATAGAGCACTGTGATGACAAGGGTCAGGTGTATTGTGATGACAGTGGTCATGGAGCATTGTAATGACAAGGGCCATGAAGCGTTGTGATGAGAGGGGTCATGGGACATTGTGGTGACAGAAGTCAAGGACCATTGTGATGAAGGGGTAATGGAGCATTGTAATAAAAGGGGTCACGTGGCATTGGGATGACAAGCGCCATGGAGCATTGTGATGACAAGGGCCATTTAATATTGTGATGAAACCTGTCATGGAGCATTGTGATGAGAGGGGTCATGGCGCATTGTGATGACAAGGTTCATGGAGCATTGTGATGAAAGTGGGTACTGGAGCATTGTGATGAAAGTGGTTATGGATCATTGTGATGATAGCGATCATGGAGCATTGTGATGAAAGTTGTCATGGAGCATTGTGATGAAATGGATCATGGAGCATTGTGAGGAAAGTTTCATGGAGCATTGTGATGACACGGTCCATGAATTATTGTGATGACCAGGGTAATGGAGCATTGTAATGACACGGACATGGAGCATTTTGATGACAAGATCCATGGAGAATTGTGATGACAGGGGTCATGGAGCATTGTGATGAAAGGAATCATGGAGCATTGCGATGACACGGGCCAAGGAGCATTGTGATGAAAAGAGTCATGGAGCATTGCGATGACACAGGCTAAGGTGCATTGTGATGAAAGGAGTCATGGAGCATTGTGATGAATATGGTCTTGAAGCATTGAGATGACAAGGGACATGGAGCATTGTGATGACAAACGCCGTGGAGCATTGTGATGACAAGGGCCATGTAGTATTTTGATGAAACTGGTCATGGAGCATTTTGATGACATTGGGCAAGGAGCATTGTGATGACAAGGTCTATGGAGCATTGTGATGACAAGCGTCATGGAGCATTGTGATGACACTGGTCATAGGGCATTGTGATAACAGTGTTCATGGAGCATTGTGATGGCAAGGGCCATGGAACATAGTGATGACAGGGGTTATGCAGCATTGTGAGGACAAGCACCATGGAACATTGTGATGACAAGGGCCATTTAGAATTGTGATGAAACGGGTCATGGAGTATTGTGATGAATGTGCTCATGGAGCATCTTGATGACAGTGGGCATTGAGCAGTGTGATGACAAGGGCCATGGAGCATTGTGATGAGAAGCGCCAAGGAGCATTGTGATGACAAAGGCCATTTAGCATTGTGATGGAACGTGTCATGGAGCATTATGATGAAAGTGGTCATGGAGCATTTTGATGATATTGGGCATGGAGCATTGTGATGACAAGCTCCATATAGCATTTTGATGAGAAGGGCCTTTTAGCATTGTGATGAAATGGGTCATGGAGTTTTGTGATGAATATGGTTATTGAGCATTATGACGACTGTGGGCATGGAGCACTCTGATAACAGGGGTCATGGGGAGCATTGTGATGTCCAGCATCATGGAGCATTGTGATGACAAGGCCATGGAACATTGTGATGACAGGTGCATGGAGGTTTGTGAAGAATGTGGTCATGGAGCATTGTGATGTTAGTGGGCATGGAGCATTGTGATAACAGTTGTCATGGAGCATTGTGATAACAGTGGCCATGGAGCATTGTGATGAAAGGGGTACTGGAGCATTGTGATGAAATGGGTCATGGAGCATTGTGATGACAGGTATCATGAAGCATTGTGATGAAAATTGTCATGGAGCATTGTGATGACAAGCGCCTTTGAGCATTGTGATGACAAGGGCCTTTGAGCATTGTGATGAAACGTGTCATAGAGCTTTCTAATGAATGTGGTCATGGTGCATTGTGATGAGAGTGGGCATGGAGCATTGTGATGACAAGCGCCATGGACTATTTTGATGACAAGTGGCATGGAGCTTTGTGATGACAGGTTCATGGAGACTTGTGATGACAGGGTCATGGAGCATTGTGATAACAGGGGCCATGGAGAATTGTGATGAAAGGGGTACTGGAGCATTGTGATGAAAGGGGTCATGGATTATTTTCATGATAGTGATCATGGAGCGTTGTGATGAAGGTTGGCATGGAGCATTGTGATGAAAGGGATAATGGAGCATTTTGATGAAAGCAGTCATGGAGCATTGTGATGAAATGTGTCATGGAGCATTGTGATGACACTGCATATGGATCATTCTGGTGATAAGTGCTATGGAGCATTGTGATGACAAGTGTCATGGAGCATTTTGATGAAAGGGTCCTAGAGCATTTTGATGAGAGGGGTTATGGAGCATTGTGATGACAGATGTTATAGAGAGTTGTGATGACACGGGCATGGAGCATTGTGATGACAAGATACATGGAGCATTGTGATGACAGGGATCATGGGACATTGTGATGACAGGGGGCATGGATTATTGTGCTGAAATGCGTCGGGGGCATTGTGATGAAAGTGGTCATGGATTATTGTGATGAAATGGATAATGGAGCATTGGGATGACAGGGGGCATTGAGCATTGAGATGAAAAGTGTCACGGAGCATTGTGATATCATGGATCATGGAGCATTGTGATGACAAGAGCCATGGAACATTGTGATGACAGGGGTCATTGATCATTGTGATGAAAGTTGTCATGAAGCATTGTGATGACACGGGGCATGGATCATTGTGATGATAGGGGTCATGAAGCATTGTGATGTCAGGTGTCATGGAGCAGTGTGATGGCGGGCCTTGGACAGTGTGATGAGAGGGGTCATGGAGCATTGTGATGAAAGTGGTCAGGGAGCATTGTGATGAAAGGGGTAATGGAGCTTTGTAATAAAATTGGTCATGGAGCTTTGTGATGATAGCGATCATAGAGCATTGTGATGAAAGGCGTACTGGGGCATTGTGATGAAAGGGGTCATGGATCATTGTGATGATAACGATCATGGAGCATTTTGTTGAAAGTGGTCATGGAGCATTGTGATGATAAGGGTCATGGAGCATTGTGATGACAGGTGTCATTGAACATTGTAATAAAATGTGTCATGGAGCATTGTGATGACAGTGGGCATGGATCAGTGTGATGACAAGGGCCATGGAGCATTGTTATGAGAAGTGTCATGGACCATTGTGATGAAAGGGATAATGGAGCATTGTGATGACAGATTTCATGGATTATTGTGATGACAAGGGCCATGGAGAATTTTGAGGACAAGTGTCATGTAGCATTGTGATGACACGGGCATGGAGAATTGTGATGAAAGGGGTCACCGGGCATTGTGATGATAGTGGTTTTGGAGCTTTATGTTGACAGAGGGCATGGAGGATTCTGATGAAAGGGGTACTAGAGCATTGTGATGAAAGTCTTCATGGAGCATTGTGATGACAATGGTCATGGAGCATTGTGATGACAGGGGTTATAGAGCATTGTGATGACAGTGTACATGGAGCATTGTGATGACAGAGGTCATGGGGCATTGTCATTACAGGGGGCATGGAGTATTGTGATGAAAGTCCTACTGGAGCATTGTGATAAAAGTGGTTATGGATTATTGTGATGAAATGTATAATGGATCATTGTGATGACAGGGAGCATGGAGCATTGTGATGAAAGTGGTACTGGAGCACTGTGATGAAATGTGTCATGGATCACTGTGATGATAGCGATCATGGAGCATTGTGATGAAACTGGTCATGGATCGTTTTGATGAAAGGGCTCATGGAGCATTGTGATGAAAGTGTTCATGGAGCATTGTGATGAAAGAGTTCATGGAGAATTCTGATGACAGGAGTCATGGAGCATTGGAATGACATGGACCGTTTAGCATTGTGATGACACGGGCATGAAGCATTGTGATGACAAGAACCATGGAGCCTTGTGATGACAAGGGTCATTGAGCATTTTGATGACAGGGATCATTTATCATTGTGATGATATGTGCCATGCAGCATTGTGATGAAAAGTGTACTGGAGCATTGTGAGGAAATGGGTCATGGATCATTTGGATGACAGCGATCACCAAGCATTGTGATGAAATTGGTCATGGCTTATTGTGATGAAAGGGATCATGAAGCATTATGATGACAGAGGGCATGGAGCATTGTGATGAAAGGGGTCATGGAGCATTGTGATGACGCGGGCCATGGTTCACGGTGGTGACAGGGGTCATGGGGCATTTTGATGAAAGTGGTCAAGGAGCATTGTGATGACCACTGCCATGAAGCATTGTGATGACAGGGGCCATTTAGCATTGTGATGAAACGGGTCAAGGAGCATAGTGATGACAAGGGCCATTGAGCATTCTGATGAAAAGCGTCATGGAGCATTTTGAAGACAGCGTCATGGGGCATTGTGATGAATGGGGTACTGGAGCATTGTGATTAAAGCGTTCATGGATCATTGTGATGATAGCGATCATGGATCATTGTGATGACAGGGGTCAGTGAGCATTTTGATGAGAAGTATCTTGGAGCATTGTGATGACAGGTTTCATGAGCATTGTGATGAAAGGAGTCATGGAGCTTGTGATGGCAGGGGGCATGGAGCATTGTGAGGAAAGGCGTATTGGAGCATTGTAATGAAAGTGTCATGGATTATTATGATGCAAGGGATCATGGGGCACTGTGATGACAGGGGGCATGGAGCATTGTGATGCCAACGGTCATGGATCATTGTGATGAAAGTGGTTATGGAGCAATTTCATGACAACGGCCATAGAGCACTGTGATGACAAGGGTCGGGTGTATTGTGATGCCAGTGGTCATGGAGCATTGTAATGACAAGGGCCATGAAGCGTTGTGATGACAGGGGTCATGGGACATTGTGGTGACAGAAGTCAAGGACCATTGTGATGAAGGGGTAATGGAGCATTGTAATAAAAGGGGTCATGTGGCATTGGGATGACAAGTGCCATGGAACATTGTGATGACAAGGGCCATTTAATATTGTGATGAAACTTGTCATGGAGCATTGTGATGAGAGGGGTCATGGCGCATTGTGATGACAAGGTTCATGGAGCATTGTGATGAAAGTGGGTACTGGAGCATTGTGATAAAAGTGGTTATGGATCATTGTGATGATAGCGATCATGGAGCATTGTGATGAAAGTTGTCATGGAGCATTGTGATGAAATGGATCATAGAGCATTGTGAGGAAAGTTTCATGGAGCATTGTGATGACACGGTCCATGAATTATTGTGATGACCAGGGTAATGGAGCATTGTAATGACACGGACATGGAGCATTTTGATGACAAGATCCATGGAGAATTGTGATGACAGGGGTCATGGAGCATTGTGATGAAAGGAATCATGGAGCATTGCGATGACACGGGCCAAGGAGCATTGTGATGAAAAGAGTCATGGAGCATCGCGATGACACAGGCTAAGGTGCATTGTGATGAAAGGAGTCATGGAGCATTGTGATGAATATGGTCTTGGAGCATTGAGATGACAAGGGACATGGAGCATTGTGATGACAAACGCCGTGGAGCATTGTGATGACAAGGGCCATGTAGTATTTTGATGAAACTGGTCATGGAGCATTTTGATGACATTGGGCAAGGAGCATTGTGATGACAAGGGTTATAGAGCATTGTGATGACAGTGGACATGGAGCATTGTGATGACAGAGGTCATGGGGCATTGTCATTACAGGGGGCATGGAGTATTGTGATGAAAGTCCTACTGGAGCATTGTGTTAAAAGTGGTTATGGATTATTGTGATGAAATGTATAATGGATCATTGTGATGACAGGGAGCATGGAGCATTGTGATGAAAGTGGTACTGGAGCACTGTGATGAAATGTGTCATGGATCACTGTGATGATAACGATCATGGAGCATTGTGATGAAACTGGTCATGGATCGTTTTGATGAAAGGGCTTATGGAGCATTGTGATGAAAGTGTTCATGGAGCATTGTGATGAAAGAGTTCATGGAGAATTCTGATGACAGGAGTCATGGAGCATTGGGATGACATGGACCGTGGAGCATTGTGATGACACGGGCATGAAGCATTGTGATGACAAGGGTCATTGAGCATTTTGATGACAGGGATCATTTATCATTGTGATGATATGTGCCATGCAGCATTGTGATGAAAAGTGTACTGGAGCATTGTGATGAAATGGGTCATGGATCATTTGGATGACAGCGATCACCAAGCATTGTGATGAAATTGGTCATGGCTTATTGTGATGAAAGGGATCATGAAGCATTATGATGACAGAGGGCATGGAGCATTGTGATGACAAGATACATGGAGCATTGTGATGACAGGGATCATGGGACATTGTGATGACAGGGGGCATGGATTATTGTGCTGAAATGCGTCGGGGGCATTGTGATGAAAGTGGTCATGGATTATTGTGATGAAATGGATAATGGAGCATTGGGATGACAGGGGGCATTGAGCATTGAGATGAAAAGTGTCACGGAGCATTGTGATATCATGGATCATGGAGCATTGTGATGACAAGAGCCATGGAACATTGTGATGACAGGGGTCATTGATCATTGTGATGAAAGTTGTCATGAAGCATTGTGATGACACGGGGCATGGATCATTGTGATGATAGGGGTCATGAAGCATTGTGATGTCAGGTGTCATGGAGCAGTGTGATGGCGGGCCTTGGACAGTGTGATGAGAGGGGTCATGGAGCATTGTGATGAAAGTGGTCAGGGAGCATTGTGATGAAAGGGGTAATGGAGCTTTGTAATAAAATTGGTCATGGAGCTTTGTGATGATAGCGATCATAGAGCATTGTGATGAAAGGCGTACTGGGGCATTGTGATGAAAGGGGTCATGGATCATTGTGATGATAACGATCATGGAGCATTTTGTTGAAAGTGGTCATGGAGCATTTTGATGAAATGGATCATGGAGCATTGTGATGAAAGTTGTCATGGAGCCTTTTGATGACAGGGGTCATGGAGCATTGTGATGATAAGGGTCATGGAGCATTGTGATGACAGGTGTCATTGAACATTGTAATAAAATGTGTCATGGAGCATTGTGATGACAGTGGGCATGGATCAGTGTGATGACAAGGGCCATGGAGCATTGTTATGAGAAGTGTCATGGACCATTGTGATGAAAGGGATAATGGAGCATTGTGATGACAGATTTCATGGATTATTGTGATGACAAGGGCCATGGAGAATTTTGAGGACAAGTGTCATGTAGCATTGTGATGACACGGGCATGGAGAATTGTGATGAAAGGGGTCACTGGGCATTGTGATGATAGTGGTTTTGGAGCTTTATGTTGACAGAGGGCATGGAGGATTCTGATGAAAGGGGTACTAGATCATTGTGATGAAAGTCTTCATGGAGCATTGTGATGACAATGGTCATGGAGCATTGTGATGACAGGGGTTATAGAGCATTGTGATGACAGTGGACATGGAGCATTGTGATGACAGAGGTCATGGGGCATTGTCATTACAGGGGGCATGGAGTATTGTGATGAAAGTCCTACTGGAGCATTGTGATAAAAGTGGTTATGGATTATTGTGTTGAAATGTATAATGGATCATTGTGATGACAGGGAGCATGGAGCATTGTGATGAAAGTGGTACTGGAGCACTGTGATGAAATGTGTCATGGATCACTGTGATGATAGCGATCATGGAGCATTGTGATGAAACTGGTCATGGATCGTTTTGATGAAAGGGCTCATGGAGCATTGTGATGAAAGTGTTCATGGAGCATTGTGATGAAAGAGTTCATGGAGAATTCTGATGACAGGAGTCATGGAGCATTGGGATGACATGGACCGTGGAGCATTGTGATGACACGGGCATGAAGCATTGTGATGACAAGGACCATGGAGCATTGTGATGACAAGGGTCATTGAGCATTTTGATGACAGGGATCATTTATCATTGTGATGATATGTGCCATGCAGCATTGTGATGAAAAGTGTACTGGAGCATTGTGATGAAATGGGTCATGGATCATTTGGATGATAGCGATCACCAAGCATTGTGATGAAATTGGTCATGGCTTATTGTGATGAAAGGGATCATGAAGCATTATGATGACAGAGGGCTTGGAGCATTGTGATGAAAGGGGTCATGGAGCATTGTGATGACGCGGGCCATGGTTCACGGTGGTGACAGGGGTCATGGGGCATTTTGATGAAAGTGGCCAAGGAGCATTGTGATGACCACTGCCGTGAAGCATTGTGATGAAACGGGTCAAGGAGCATAGTGATGACAAGGGCCATTGAGCATTCTGATGAAAAGCGTCATGGAGCATTTTGAAGACAGCGTCATGGGGCATTGTGATGAATGGGGTACTGGAGCATTGTGATTAAAGCGTTCATGGATCATTGTGATGATAGCGATCATGGATCATTGTGATGACAGGGGTCAGTGAGCATTTTGATGAGAAGTATCTTGGAGCATTGTGATGACAGGTTTCATGAGCATTGTGATGAAAGGAGTCATGGAGCTTGTGATGGCAGGGGGCATGGAGCATTGTGATGAAAGGCGTATTGGAGCATTGTAATGAAAGTGTCATGGATTATTATGATGCAAGGGATCATGGGGCATTGTGATGACAGGGGGCATGGAGCATTGTGATGCCAACGGTCATGGATCATTGTGATGAAAGTGGTTATGGAGCAATTTCATGACAACGGCCATAGAGCACTGTGATGACAAGGGTCGGGGGTATTGTGATGACAGTGGTCATGGAGCATTGTAATGACAAGGGCCATGAAGCGTTGTGATGACAGGGGTCATGGGACATTGTGGTGACAGAAGTCAAGGACCATTGTGATGAAGGGGTAATGGAGCATTGTAATAAAAGGGGTCATGTGGCATTGGGATGACAAGCGCCATGGAGCATTGTGATGACAAGGGCCATTTAATATTGTGATGAAACCTGTCATGGAGCATTGTGATGAGAGGGGTCATGGCGCATTGTGATGACAAGGTTCATGGAGCATTGTGATGAAAGTGGGTACTGGAGCATTGTGATGAAAGTGGTTATGGATCATTGTGATGATAGCGATCGTGGAGCATTGTGATGAAAGTTGTCATGGAGCATTGTGATGAAATGGATCATGGAGCATTGTGAGGAAAGTTTCATGGAGCATTGTGATGACACGGTCCATGAATTATTGTGATGACCAGGGTAATGGAGCATTGTAATGACACAGACATGGAGCATTTTGATGACAAGATCCATGGAGAATTGTGATGACAGGGGTCATGGAGCATTGTGATGAAAGGAATCATGGAGCATTGCGATGACACGGGCCAAGGAGCATTGTGATGAAAAGAGTCATGGAGCATTGTGATGACACAGGCTAAGGTGCATTGTGATGAAAGGAGTCATGGAGCATTGTGATGAATATGGTCTTGAAGCATTGAGATGACAAGGGACATGGAGCATTGTGATGACAAACGCCGTGGAGCATTGTGATGACAAGGGCCATGTAGTATTTTGATGAAACTGGTCATGGAGCATTTTGATGACATTGGGCAAGGAGCATTGTGATGACAAGATCTATGGAGCATTGTGATGACAAGCGTCATGGAGCATTGTGATGACACTGGTCATAGGGCATTGTGATAACAGTGTTCATGGAGCATTGTGATGGCAAGGGCCATGGAACATAGTGATGACAGGGGTTATGCAGCATTGTGATGACAAGCACCATGGAACATTGTGATGACAAGGGCCATTTAGAATTGTGATGAAACGGGTCATGGAGTATTGTGATGAATGTGCTCATGGAGCATCTTGATGACAGTGGGCATTGAGCAGTGTGATGACAAGGGCCATGGAGCATTGTGATGAGAAGCGCCAAGGAGCATTGTGATGACAAAGGCCATTTAGCATTGTGATGGAACGTGTCATGGAGCATTATGATGAAAGTGGTCATGGAGCATTTTGATGATATTGGGCATGGAGCATTGTGATGACAAGCTCCATATAGCATTTTGATGAGAAGGGCCTTTTAGCATTGTGATGAAATGGGTCATGGAGTTTTGTGATGAATATGGTTATTGAGCATTATGACGACTGTGGGCATGGAGCACTCTGATAACAGGGGTCATGGGGAGCATTGTGATGTCCAGCATCATGGAGCATTGTGATGACAAGGCCATGGAACATTGTGATGACAGGTGCATGGAGGTTTGTGAAGAATGTGGTCATGGAGCATTGTGATGTTAGTGGGCATGGAGCATTGTGATAACAGTTGTCATGGAGCATTGTGATAACAGTGGCCATGGAGCATTGTGATGAAAGGGGTACTGGAGCATTGTGATGAAATGGGTCATGGAGCATTGTGATGACAGGTATCATGAAGCATTGTGATGAAAATTGTCATGGAGCATTGTGATGACAAGCGCCTTTGAGCATTGTGATGACAAGGGCCTTTGAGCATTGTGATGAAACGTGTCATAGAGCTTTCTAATGAATGTGGTCATGGTGCATTGTGATGAGAGTGGGCATGGAGCATTGTGATGACAAGCGCCATGGACTATTTTGATGACAAGTGGCATGGAGCTTTGTGATGACAGGTTCATGGAGACTTGTGATGACAGGGTCATGGAGCATTGTGATAACAGGGGCCATGGAGAATTGTGATGAAAGGGGTACTGGAGCATTGTGATGAAAGGGGTCATGGATTATTTTCATGATAGCGATCATGGAGCGTTGTGATGAAAGTTGGCATGGAGCATTGTGATGAAAGGGATAATGGAGCATTTTGATGAAAGCAGTCATGGAGCATTGTGATGAAATGTGTCATGGAGCATTGTGATGACACTGCATATGGATCATTCTGGTGATAAGTGCTATGGAGCATTGTGATGACAAGTGTCATGGAGCATTTTGATGAAAGGGTCCTAGAGCATTTTGATGAGAGGGGTTATGGAGCATTGTGATGACAGATGTTATAGAGAGTTGTGATGACACGGGCATGGAGCATTGTGATGACAAGATACATGGAGCATTGTGATGACAGGGATCATGGGACATTGTGATGACAGGGGGCATGGATTATTGTGCTGAAATGCGTCGGGGGCATTGTGATGAAAGTGGTCATGGATTATTGTGATGAAATGGATAATGGAGCATTGTGATGACAGGGGGCATTGAGCATTGAGATGAAAAGTGTCACGGAGCATTGTGATATCATGGATCATGGAGCATTGTGATGACAAGAGCCATGGAACATTGTGATGACAGGGGTCATTGATCATTGTGATGAAAGTTGTCATGAAGCATTGTGATGACACGGGGCATGGATCATTGTGATGATAGGGGTCATGAAGCATTGTGATGTCAGGTGTCATGGAGCAGTGTGATGGCGGGCCTTGGACAGTGTGATGAGAGGGGTCATGGAGCATTGTGATGAAAGTGGTCAGGGAGCATTGTGATGAAAGGGGTAATGGAGCTTTGTAATAAAATTGGTCATGGAGCTTTGTGATGATAGCGATCATAGAGCATTGTGATGAAAGGCGTACTGGGGCATTGTGATGAAAGGGGTCATGGATCATTGTGATGATAACGATCATGGAGCATTTTGTTGAAAGTGGTCATGGAGCATTTTGATGAAATGGATCATGGAGCATTGTGATGAAAGTTGTCGTGGAGCCTTTTGATGACAGGGGTCATGGAGCATTGTGATGATAAGGGTCATGGAGCATTGTGATGACAGGTGTCATTGAACATTGTAATAAAATGTGTCATGGAGCATTGTGATGACAGTGGGCATGGATCAGTGTGATGACAAGGGCCATGGAGCATTGTTATGAGAAGTGTCATGGACCATTGTGATGAAAGGGATAATGGAGCATTGTGATGACAGATTTCATGGATTATTGTGATGACAAGGGCCATGGAGAATTTTGAGGACAAGTGTCATGTAGCATTGTGATGACACGGGCATGGAGAATTGTGATGAAAGGGGTCACCGGGCATTGTGATGATAGTGGTTTTGGAGCTTTATGTTGACAGAGGGCATGGAGGATTCTGATGAAAGGGGTACTAGATCATTGTGATGAACGTCTTCATGGAGCATTGTGATGACAATGGTCATGGAGCATTGTGATGACAGGGGTTATAGAGCATTGTGATGACAGTGGACATGGAGCATTGTGATGACAGAGGTCATGGGGCATTGTCATTACAGGGGGCATGGAGTATTGTGATGAAAGTCCTACTGGAGCATTGTGATAAAAGTGGTTATGGATTATTGTGTTGAAATGTATAATGGATCATTGTGATGACAGGGAGCATGGAGCATTGTGATGAAAGTGGTACTGGAGCACTGTGATGAAATGTGTCATGGATCACTGTGATGATAGCGATCATGGAGCATTGTGATGAAACTGGTCATGGATCGTTTTGATGAAAGGGCTCATGGAGCATTGTGATGAAAGTGTTCATGGAGCATTGTGATGAAAGAGTTCATGGAGAATTCTGATGACAGGAGTCATGGAGCATTGGGATGACATGGACCGTGGAGCATTGTGATGACACGGGCATGAAGCATTGTGATGACAAGGACCATGGAGCATTGTGATGACAAGGGTCATTGAGCATTTTGATGACAGGGATCATTTATCATTGTGATGATATGTGCCATGCAGCATTGTGATGAAAAGTGTACTGGAGCATTGTGATGAAATGGGTCATGGATCATTTGGATGATAGCGATCACCAAGCATTGTGATGAAATTGGTCATGGCTTATTGTGATGAAAGGGATCATGAAGCATTATGATGACAGAGGGCTTGGAGCATTGTGATGAAAGGGGTCATGGAGCATTGTGATGACGCGGGCCATGGTTCACGGTGGTGACAGGGGTCATGGGGCATTTTGATGAAAGTGGCCAAGGAGCATTGTGATGACCACTGCCGTGAAGCATTGTGATGAAACGGGTCAAGGAGCATAGTGATGACAAGGGCCATTGAGCATTCTGATGAAAAGCGTCATGGAGCATTTTGAAGACAGCGTCATGGGGCATTGTGATGAATGGGGTACTGGAGCATTGTGATTAAAGCGTTCATGGATCATTGTGATGATAGCGATCATGGATCATTGTGATGACAGGGGTCAGTGAGCATTTTGATGAGAAGTATCTTGGAGCATTGTGATGACAGGTTTCATGAGCATTGTGATGAAAGGAGTCATGGAGCTTGTGATGGCAGGGGGCATGGAGCATTGTGATGAAAGGCGTATTGGAGCATTGTAATGAAAGTGTCATGGATTATTATGATGCAAGGGATCATGGGGCATTGTGATGACAGGGGGCATGGAGCATTGTGATGCCAACGGTCATGGATCATTGTGATGAAAGTGGTTATGGAGCAATTTCATGACAACGGCCATAGAGCACTGTGATGACAAGGGTCGGGGGTATTGTGATGACAGTGGTCATGGAGCATTGTAATGACAAGGGCCATGAAGCGTTGTGATGACAGGGGTCATGGGACATTGTGGTGACAGAAGTCAAGGACCATTGTGATGAAGGGGTAATGGAGCATTGTAATAAAAGGGGTCATGTGGCATTGGGATGACAAGCGCCATGGAGCATTGTGATGACAAGGGCCATTTAATATTGTGATGAAACCTGTCATGGAGCATTGTGATGAGAGGGGTCATGGCGCATTGTGATGACAAGGTTCATGGAGCATTGTGATGAAAGTGGGTACTGGAGCATTGTGATGAAAGTGGTTATGGATCATTGTGATGATAGCGATCGTGGAGCATTGTGATGAAAGTTGTCATGGAGCATTGTGATGAAATGGATCATGGAGCATTGTGAGGAAAGTTTCATGGAGCATTGTGATGACACGGTCCATGAATTATTGTGATGACCAGGGTAATGGAGCATTGTAATGACACAGACATGGAGCATTTTGATGACAAGATCCATGGAGAATTGTGATGACAGGGGTCATGGAGCATTGTGATGAAAGGAATCATGGAGCATTGCGATGACACGGGCCAAGGAGCATTGTGATGAAAAGAGTCATGGAGCATTGTGATGACACAGGCTAAGGTGCATTGTGATGAAAGGAGTCATGGAGCATTGTGATGAATATGGTCTTGAAGCATTGAGATGACAAGGGACATGGAGCATTGTGATGACAAACGCCGTGGAGCATTGTGATGACAAGGGCCATGTAGTATTTTGATGAAACTGGTCATGGAGCATTTTGATGACATTGGGCAAGGAGCATTGTGATGACAAGATCTATGGAGCATTGTGATGACAAGCGTCATGGAGCATTGTGATGACACTGGTCATAGGGCATTGTGATAACAGTGTTCATGGAGCATTGTGATGGCAAGGGCCATGGAACATAGTGATGACAGGGGTTATGCAGCATTGTGAGGACAAGCACCATGGAACATTGTGATGACAAGGGCCATTTAGAATTGTGATGAAACGGGTCATGGAGTATTGTGATGAATGTGCTCATGGAGCATCTTGATGACAGTGGGCATTGAGCAGTGTGATGACAAGGGCCATGGAGCATTGTGATGAGAAGCGCCAAGGAGCATTGTGATGACAAAGGCCATTTAGCATTGTGATGGAACGTGTCATGGAGCATTATGATGAAAGTGGTCATGGAGCATTTTGATGATATTGGGCATGGAGCATTGTGATGACAAGCTCCATATAGCATTTTGATGAGAAGGGCCTTTTAGCATTGTGATGAAATGGGTCATGGAGTTTTGTGATGAATATGGTTATTGAGCATTATGACGACTGTGGGCATGGAGCACTCTGATAACAGGGGTCATGGGGAGCATTGTGATGTCCAGCATCATGGAGCATTGTGATGACAAGGCCATGGAACATTGTGATGACAGGTGCATGGAGGTTTGTGAAGAATGTGGTCATGGAGCATTGTGATGTTAGTGGGCATGGAGCATTGTGATAACAGTTGTCATGGAGCATTGTGATAACAGTGGCCATGGAGCATTGTGATGAAAGGGGTACTGGAGCATTGTGATGAAATGGGTCATGGAGCATTGTGATGACAGGTATCATGAAGCATTGTGATGAAAATTGTCATGGAGCATTGTGATGACAAGCGCCTTTGAGCATTGTGATGACAAGGGCCTTTGAGCATTGTGATGAAACGTCATAGAGCTTTCTAATGAATGTGGTCATGGTGCATTGTGATGAGAGTGGGCATGGAGCATTGTGATGACAAGCGCCATGGACTATTTTGATGACAAGTGGCATGGAGCTTTGTGATGACAGGTTCATGGAGACTTGTGATGACAGGGTCATGGAGCATTGTGATAACAGGGGCCATGGAGAATTGTGATGAAAGGGGTACTGGAGCATTGTGATGAAAGGGGTCATGGATTATTTTCATGATAGTGATCATGGAGCGTTGTGATGAAAGTTGGCATGGAGCATTGTGATGAAAGGGATAATGGAGCATTTTGATGAAAGCAGTCATGGAGCATTGTGATGAAATGTGTCATGGAGCATTGTGATGACACTGCATATGGATCATTCTGGTGATAAGTGCTATGGAGCATTGTGATGACAAGTGTCATGGAGCATTTTGATGAAAGGGTCCTAGAGCATTTTGATGAGAGGGGTTATGGAGCATTGTGATGACAGATGTTATAGAGAGTTGTGATGACACGGGCATGGAGCATTGTGATGACAAGATACATGGAGCATTGTGATGACAGGGATCATGGGACATTGTGATGACAGGGGGCATGGATTATTGTGCTGAAATGCGTCGGGGGCATTGTGATGAAAGTGGTCATGGATTATTGTGATGAAATGGATAATGGAGCATTGTGATGACAGGGGGCATTGAGCATTGAGATGAAAAGTGTCACGGAGCATTGTGATATCATGGATCATGGAGCATTGTGATGACAAGAGCCATGGAACATTGTGATGACAGGGGTCATTGATCATTGTGATGAAAGTTGTCATGAAGCATTGTGATGACACGGGGCATGGATCATTGTGATGATAGGGGTCATGAAGCATTGTGATGTCAGGTGTCATGGAGCAGTGTGATGGCGGGCCTTGGACAGTGTGATGAGAGGGGTCATGGAGCATTGTGATGAAAGTGGTCAGGGAGCATTGTGATGAAAGGGGTAATGGAGCTTTGTAATAAAATTGGTCATGGAGCTTTGTGATGATAGCAATCATAGAGCATTGTGATGAAAGGGGTCATGGATCATTGTGATGATAACGATCATGGAGCATTTTGTTGAAAGTGGTCATGGAGCATTTTGATGAAATGGATCATGGAGCATTGTGATGAAAGTTGTCATGGAGCCTTTTGATGACAGGGGTCATGGAGCATTGTGATGATATGGGTCATGGAGCATTGTGATGACAGGTGTCATTGAACATTGTAATAAAATGTGTCATGGAGCATTGTGATGACAGTGGGCATGGATCAGTGTGATGACAAGGGCCATGGAGCATTGTTATGAGAAGTGTCATGGACCATTGTGATGAAAGGGATAATGGAGCATTGTGATGACAGATTTCATGGATTATTGTGATGACAAGGGCCATGGAGAATTTTGAGGACAAGTGTCATGTAGCATTGTGATGACACGGGCATGGAGAATTGTGATGAAAGGGGTCACCGGGCATTGTGATGATAGTGGTTTTGGAGATTTATGTTGACAGAGGGCATGGAGGATTCTGATGAAAGGGGTACTAGAGCATTGTGATGAAAGTCTTCATGGAGCATTGTGATGACAGGGGTTATAGAGCATTGTGATGACAGTGGACATGGAGCATTGTGATGACAGAAGTCATGGGGCATTTTCATCACAGGGGGCATGGAGTATTGTGATGAAAGTCCTACTGGAGCATTGTGATAAAAGTGGTTATGGATTATTGTGTTGAAATGTATAATGGATCATTGTGATGACAGGGAGCATGGAGCATTGTGATGAAAGTGGTACTGGAGCACTGTGATGAAATGTGTCATGGATCACTGTGATGATAGCGATCATGGAGCATTGTGATGAAACTGGTCATGGATCGTTTTGATGAAAGGGCTCATGGAGCATTGTGATGAAAGTGTTCATGGAGCATTGTGATGAAAGAGTTCATGGAGAATTCTGATGACAGGAGTCATGGAGCATTGGGATGACATGGACCGTGGAGCATTGTGATGACACGGGCATGAAGCATTGTGATGACAAGGACCATGGAGCATTGTGATGACAAGGGTCATTGAGCATTTTGATGACAGGGATCATTTATCATTGTGATGATATGTGCCATGCAGCATTGTGATGAAAAGTGTACTGGAGCATTGTGATGAAATGGGTCATGGATCATTTGGATGATAGCGATCACCAAGCATTGTGATGAAATTGGTCATGGCTTATTGTGATGAAAGGGATCATGAAGCATTATGATGACAGAGGGCATGGAGCATTGTGATGAAAGGGGTCATGGAGCATTGTGATGACGCGGGCCATGGTTCACGGTGGTGACAGGGATCATGGGGCATTTTGATGAAAGTGGTCAAGGAGCATTGTGATGACCACTGCCATGAAGCATTGTGATGAAACGGGTCAAGGAGCATAGTGATGACAAGGGCCATTGAGCATTCTGATGAAAAGCGTCATGGAGCATTTTGAAGACAGCGTCATGGGGCATTGTGATGAATGGGGTACTGGAGCATTGTGATTAAAGCGCTCATGGATCATTGTGATGATAGCGATCATGGATCATTGTGATGACAGGGGTCAGTGAGCATTTTGATGAGAAGTATCTTGGAGCATTGTGATGACATGTTTCATGAGCATTGTGATGAAAGGAGTCATGGAGCTTGTGATGGCAGGGGGCATGGAGCATTGTGATGAAAGGCGTATTGGAGCATTGTAATGAAAGTGTCATGGATTATTATGATGCAAGGGATCATGGGGCATTGTGATGACAGGGGGCATGGAGCATTGTGATGCCAACGGTCATGGATCATTGTGATGAAAGTGGTTATGGAGCAATTTCATGACAACGGCCATAGAGCACTGTGATGACAAGGGTCGGGGGTATTGTGATGACAGTGGTCATGGAGCATTGTAATGACAAGGGCCATGAAGCATTGTGATGACAGGGGTCATGGGACATTGTGGTGACAGAAGTCAAGGACCATTGTGATGAAGGGGTAATGGAGCATTGTAATAAAAGGGGTCATGTGGCATTGGGATGACAAGCGCCATGGAGCATTGTGATGACAAGGGCCATTTAATATTGTGATGAAACCTGTCATGGAGCATTGTGATGAGAGGGGTCATGGCGCATTGTGATGACAAGGTTCATGGAGCATTGTGATGAAAGTTGTCATGGAGCATTGTGATGAAATGGATCATGGAGCATTGTGAGGAAAGTTTCAAGGAGCATTGTGATGACACGGTCCATGAATTATTGTGATGACCAGGGTAATGTAGCATTGTAATGACACGGACATGGAGCATTTTGATGACAAGATCCATGGAGAATTGTGATGACAGGGGTCATGGAGCATTGTGATGAAAGGAATCATGGAGCATTGTGATGACACGGGCCAAGGAGCTCTGTGATGAAAAGAGTCATGGAGCATTGCAATGACACAGGCTAAGGTGCATTGTGATGAAAGGAGTCATGGAGCATTGTGATGAATATGGTCTTGAAGCATTGAGATGACAAGGGACATGGAGCATTGTGATGACAAACGCCGTGGAGCATTGTGATGACAAAGCCTTGTAGTATTTTGATGAAACTTGTCATGGAGCATTTTGATGACATTGGGCAAGGAGCATTGTGATGACAAGGTCTATGGAGCATTGTGATGACAAGCGTCATGGAGCATTGTGATGACACTGGTCATAAGGCATTGTGATAACAGTGTTCATGGAGCATTGTGATGGCAAGGGCCATGGAACATAGTGATGACAGGGGTTATGCAGCATTGTGATGACAAGCACCATGGAACATTGTGATGACAAGGGCCATTTAGAATTGTGATGAAACGGGTCATGGAGTATTGTGATGAATGTGCTCATGGAGCATCTTGATGACAGTGGGCATTGAGCAGTGTGATGACAAGGGCCATGGAGCATTGTGATGAGAAGCGCCATGGAGCATTGTGATGACAAAGGCCATTTAGCATTGTGATGGAACGTGTCATGGAGCATTATGATGAATGTGGTCATGGAGCATTTTGATGATATTGGGCATGGAGCATTGTGATGACAAGCTCCATATAGCATTTTGATGACAAGGGCCTTTTAGCATTGTGATGAAATGGGTCATGGAGTTTTGTGATGAATATGGTTATTGAGCATTATGACGACTGTGGGCATGGAGCACTCTGATAACAGGGGTCATGGGGAGCATTGTGATGTCCAGCATCATGGAGCATTGTGATGACAAGGCCATGGAACATTGTGATGACAGGTGCATGGAGGTTTGTGAAGAATGTGGTCATGGAGCATTGTGATGTTAGTGGGCATGGAGCATTGTGATAACAGTGGCCATGGAGCATTGTGATGAAAGGGGTACTGGAGCATTGTGATGAAATGGGTCATGGTTCATTGTGATGACAGGTATCATGAAGCATTGTGATGAAAATTGTCATGGAGCATTGTGATGACAAGCGCCTTTGAGCATTGTGATGACAAGGGCCTTTTAGCATTGTGATGAAACGTGTCATAGAGCTTTCTAATGAATGTGGTCATGGTGCATTGTGATGAGATTGGGCATGGAGCATTGTGATGACAAGCGCCATGGACTATTTTGATGACAAGTGGCATGGAGCTTTGTGATGACAGGTTCATGGAGACTTGTGATGACAGGGTCATGGAGCATTTTGATAACAGGGGCCATGGAGAATTGTGATGAAAGGGGTACTGGAGCATTGTGATGAAAGGGGTCATGGATTATTTTCATGATAGCGATCATGGAGCATTGTGATGAAAGTTGGCATGGAGCATTGTGATGAAAGGGATAATGGAGCATTTTGATGAAAGCAGTCATGGAGCATTGTGATGAAATGTGTCATGGAGCATTGTGATGACACTGCATATGGATCATTCTGGTGATAAGTGCTATGGAGCACTGTGATGACAAGTGTCAAGGAGCATTTTGATGAAAGGGTCCTAGAGCATTTTGATGAGAGGGGTTATGGAGCATTGTGATGACAGATGTTATAGAGAGTTGTGATGACACGGGCATGGAGCATTGTGATGACAAGATACATGGAACATTGTGATGACAGGGATCATGGGACATTGTGATGACAGGGGGCATGGATTATTGTGCTGAAATGCGTCGGGGGCATTGTGATGAAAGTGGTCATGGATTATTGTGATGAAATGGATAATGGAGCATTGTGATGACAGGGGGCATTGAACATTGAGATGAAAAGTGTCACGGAGCATTGTGATATCATGGATCATGGAGCATTGTGATGACAAGAGCCATGGAACATTGTGATGACAGGGGTCATTGATCATTGTGATGAAAGTTGTCATGAAGCATTGTGATGACACGGGGCATGGATCATTGTGATGATAGGGGTCATGAAGCATTGTGATGTCAGGTGTCATGGAGCAGTGTGATGGCGGGCCTTGGACAGTGTGATGAGAGGGGTCATGGAGCATTGTGATGCCAACGGTCATGGATCATTGTGATGAAAGTGGTTATGGAGCAATTTCATGACAACGGCCATAGAGCACTGTGATGACAAAGGTCGGGGGTATTGTGATGACAGTGGTCATGGAGCCTTGTAATGACAAGGGCCATGAAGCGTTGTGATGACAGGGGTCATGGGACATTGTGGTGACAGAAGTCAAGGACCATTTTGATGAAGGGGTAATGGAGCATTGTAATAAAAGGGGTCATGTGGCATTGGGATGACAAGCGCCATGGAGCATTGTGATGACAAGGGCCATTTAATATTGTGATGAAACCTGTCATGGAGCATTGTGATGAGAGGGGTCATGGTTCATTGTGATGACAAGGTTCATGGAGCATTGTGATGAAAGTGGGTACTGGAGCATTGTGATGAAAGTGGTTATGGATCATTGTGATGATAGCGATCATGGAGCATTGTGATGAAAGTTGTCATGGAGCATTGTGATGAAATGGATCATGGAGCATTGTGAGGAAAGTTTCATGGAGCATTGTGATGACACGGTCCATGAATTATTGTGATGACCAGGGTAATGGAGCATTGTAATGACACGGACATGGAGCATTTTGATGACAAGATCCATGGAGAATTGTGATGACAGGGGTCATGGAGCATTGTGATGAAAGGAATCATGGAGCATTGCGATGACACGGGCCAAGGAGCATTGTGATGAAAAGAGTCATGGAGCATTGCGATGACACAGGCTAAGGTGCATTGTGATGAAAGGAGTCATGGAGCATTGTGATGAATATGGTCTTGAAGCATTGAGATGACAAGGGACATGGAGCATTGTGATGACAAATGCCGTGGAGCATTGTGATGACAAGGGCCATGTAGTATTTTGATGAAACTGGTCATGGAGCATTTTGATGACATTGGACAAGGAGCATTGTGATGACAAGGTCTATGGAGCATTGTGATGACAAGCGTCATGGAGCATTGTGATGACACTGGTCGTAGGGCATTGTGATAACAGTGTTCATGGAGCATTGTGATGGCAAGGGCCATGGAACATATTGATGACAGGGGTTATGCAGCATTGTGATGACAAGCACCATGGAACATTGTGATGACAAGGGCCATTTAGAATTGTGATGAAACGGGTCATGGAGTATTGTGATGAATGTGCTCATGGAGCATCTTGATGACAGTGGGCATTGAGCATTGTGATGACAAGGGCCATGGAGCATTGTGATGATAGGTGTCATGGGGCATTTTGATATCAGGTGTTATGGAACATTGTGCTGACATAAGGGATGGACAATTGTGATGACAGGTGTCATGGAGCATTGAGATGAAAATAGTCATGGAGCAGTGTGATGAAAGGGATCATGGAGCATTGTTGTTGAAAGTGCTCCTGGCGCACTGAGACGAAAGGGGTCATGGAGCATTGTGATGACAGGGTTGATGGAGCACTGTGAAGACAAGGGCCATGGATCATTGTGATGACAGGTGTCATGGGGCATTGTGATGTCAGGTGTTATGGAATATTTTCGTGACAGAAGGCATTGACAATTGTGATGAAAGGTGTAATGGCGTATTGTGATAACAGTGGTCATGGATCATTTTGATGATAGTGATCATGAAGCTCTGTGATGAAATTGGCCATGGAACGTAGTGATGAATGTGCTTATGGAGCATTTTTATGACAGTGGGTTTGGGGCATTGTGATGTAAAGGGCCATGGAGCATTGTGATGAAAAGGGTCATAGTGCATTGTGATGACAGGGGTCATGGACCATTGTGAGGACAAGTGCCATGGAGCATTGTTGTGGAAGGGGTACTGGAGCGTTGTGATGATAGGGGTCATGGATAATTGTCTTGATAGCAATCGTGGAGCACTGTGATGACAAGGGTCATGGTGCATTGTGATGAAAGGGATTATGGAGCATTTTGTTGTCTGGGGTCATGGAGCATTGTGATTATAGCGATCATGGAGCATTGTGATGAAAGGGTTCATGGATTATTGTGGTGAAAGGGATTATGTAGCATTGGGATGGCAAGGGACATGGAGCATTGTGATGACAGGTATCATAGGGCATTGTGATGAATAGGGCCATGGAGCATTGTGATGACAAAGGCCATGTAGCATTGTGATCAAATGGGTCATGGAGCATTGTGATGAATGTGGTCATGGAACATTGTGATGACAAGGATCATGGAGCATTTTGATGACAGATATCATGGAGCATTGTGATGAAAATTGTCATGAAGCATTGTGATGAGAGGGGGCATGGAGAAATGTGATGAAAGGGGGTATGGAGCATTGTGATGACAAGGATCATGGAGCGTTGGGATGACAGGTTTCATGGAGTAGTGTGATGACAGTGGTGATGGGGCATTGTGATAAAAGGAGTCATGGATCATTGTGATGGCAAGGGCCATAGAGCATTGTGATGACAAGGGCCTTGGAGGATTGTGATGATAAATTCATGGAACATTCTTATGACACGGGCATGGAACTTTGCGATGACAAGAGTCATGGAGAATGGTGATGTCTAGGGTCATTGGGTGTTGTGATGTCAGGGGTCATGAGGCTTTTTGATGACAGGGGTCATGGAGCATTGTGATGACAGTGGGCATGGAGTTTTGTGATGGAAAGCACCATGGACCATTGTGATGACAACGGGCATGGAGCACTGGGATGACAGGGGTCATGTAGCTTTGGGACAACGGGGCCATGGAGCATTGTGATGAAAGTGGTACTGGAGCATTGTGTTGAAAAGGGTCATGGATTATTGTGATGATAGTGATCATGGATTACTGTGATGATAGCGATCATGGAGCATTGTGATGAAGTGGGTCATTGAGCATAGGAATGAAAGGAGTCATGGTGCATTGTGATGACAAAGGTCAAGGAGCATTGTGATGACAGGTTTCATGGCGTATTGTGATGACAGCGGTCATGGGGCATTGTGATGATAGGAATCATGGAGCATTGTGATGACAAGGGCCATAGAGCTTTGTGATTACAAGGGTCATGGAGAATTTTGACGATATGGGTCAAGGAGTATTGTGATGAAAGTGGTGATGGAGCATTGGGATGAAACACGTCATAAAGCATTGTGATGAAAGTGGTCATGGAGGCTTGTGATGAAAGGTGTCATGTAGAATTGTGATGACAAGGGTATGGAATATTGTGAAGATCACAGCATGGGGCATTGTGATGAGAGGGGTCATGGAGCATTGTTATGAAAACAGTCATCAAGCATTTTCATGGGAAGGACCATGGAGCATTGTGATGACAAGGGTCATTTAGCATTGTGATGAAAAGGGTCATGTAGAATTGTGATGACAAGGGCATGGAGCCTGGAGAAGATCACAGCATGGATATTGTAATGAGAGGGTCATGGAGAATTGTGATGAAAAGTGTTAGGGAACTTTGTGATGACAACCGCCATAGAGCATTGTGATGACATGGGCCAAGGTGCATTGTGATGAACGGGGTCATGGATTATTTTCATGAAAATGGTCATGTACTCTTTTGATGACAGTGCATATGGAGCATTGTGATGACAAGGGCCATGGATCATTTTCATGACAAGGGCCTTTTAGCATTGAGATGTAATGGGTCATGGATATTTTCGATGAATATGGTCACGGAGCATTGTGATGACATGGGTCATGGGGCATTGTGATGAAAGGAGGCATGGAGCATTGTGATGAAATGTGTCACGGAGAATTGTGATATCAGGGATCATGGAGCATTATGATGACAAGGGCCATGGAGCACTGTGATGACAGGGGTCATTGAGCCTTGTGATGAATGTTATCATGAAGCATTGTGATGTCAGCGGTCACGGAGCCTTGTCATGACAGGGGTCATGTAGCATTGTGATGTCAGGAGTCATGCAGCATTGTGATGAAAGGCGTCTGGAGCATTGTGATGAAAGTGGTCATGGATTATTGTGATGAAATGGGTAATGTAGCATTGTGATGACAAAGGCCATGGAGCATTGTGATGACAGGGGTCAAGGAGCATTGTGATGACACTGGGCATTGAGCATTGTGATGACAAGCGCCATGCAGCATTTTGATGACAAGGGCCTTTTAACATTGTGATGAAATGGCTCATGGGGCTTTGTGATGAATATGGTCACGGAGCATTGTGATGACAGGGGTCATGGAGCATTGTGATAAAAGGGGCCATGGAGCATAGTGATGAAAAGGGTACTGCAGCATGTTGACGGAATGGGTCATGGTTTATTGTGATGATAGCGATCATAGAGCATTGTGATGAAAGCGTTCATGGAACATTGTGATGACAATGGTCATGGAGCCTTGGGATGACAGGTTTCATGGAGTAGTGTGATGACAGTGGTGATGGTGCATTGTGATAAAATGAGTCTTGGATCATTGTGATGGCAAGGGCCTTGGAGGATTGTGATGATAATTCATGGAACATTGTTATGACACAGGCATGGAACATTGTGATGACAAGAGTCATGGAAAATGGTGATGTCAGGGGTCATTGGGCTTTGTGATGTCAGGGGTCATGAGGCTTTTTGATGACAGGGGTCATGGAGCATTGTGACTACATGGGCCATGGAGAATTGTGACAGCAGGCGTCATGGAGATTTGGGATGAAACTCGTCATGGAGCATTGTGATGAATGTGGTCATGGAGCACTGTGATGAAAGGGGTCATGTAGAATTGTGATGACAGGGGCATGGAGCATGGGGAAGACCACAGCATGGAACATTGTGATGACAGGGGTCATGGAGCAGTGTGATGAAAGCACTCATGGAGCATTGTGATGACAAGGGTCATGGAGCATTTTGATGATAAGGGCCATTTAACATTGTGATGAAAAGGGTCATGTAGCATTGTGATGACAAGGGCATGGAACATGGAGAGTCCAGAGAAGGGAGAAGACCTCAACGTGGAGCATTGTGATGAGACGGGTCATGGATCATTGTGATGAAAATGGTAATAAATCATTGTGATGACAGTGGATATGGAGCATTGTGATGACAAGGGCCATGGAACATTTTGATGAAAGGCATACTGGAGTATTGTAACGAAAGGGGTCATGGATTTTTGTGATAAAAGGGGTTATGGGGCATGTGATGACAGGGTTCATGGAGCATTGTGATGACAGCGGTTATGGAGCATTGTGACTAGAGGGGGCATGGAATATTTTGATGACAGTGGTCATGGGGCATTGTTATGACAGGGGGCATGGAGTATTGTGATGAAAGGCATACTGGAGCATTTTGTTGAAAGGGGTCATGGATTATTGTCATGAAAGGGATCATGGTGCATTGTGATGACAGGGGGCCTGGAGCATTGTGATGCTAGGCGTACTGGAGCATTGTGTTGTCAGGTGTCATGGTGAATTGTGATGTCAAGGGCCATGGAGCCTTGTGGTGACAGGGGTCATGGAGCATTGTCATGACAAGGTCATGGAGGATTGTGATGACAGGTGTTTTGAAGCATTGTGATGACAAGGGCCATGGAGCCTTGTGATGACAGGGGTCATAGGGCAGTGTGATGACAGGGGTCATGCAGCATTGTGATGACAACCACCTTGGAACATTGTGATGACAAGCTCCATCTAGCATTTTGATGACAAGGGCCTTATAGCGCTGTGATGAAACGGGTCATGGGGCTTTGTGAATGATGTGGTTATGGAGCATTGTGACGACAGGGGGCATGGAGCACTGTGATGACTGGGGTCATGGAGCATTGTGATGTCAGGGGTCATGGAGCATTTTGATGACAGGTGCATGGAGGATTGTGAAAAATGTGGTCATGGAGCCTTGTGATGATAGTGGGCATGGACCATTGTGATAAAAGGTTTCATGGAGCATTGTGATAACAGTGGCCATGGAGCATTTTGATGAAAGGTGTACTGGAGCATTGTGATGACAAGGGTCATTTAACATTGTGATGAAAAGGGTCATGTAGCATTGTGATGACAAGGGCCTGGAACATGGTGGAGACTACAGCATGGAGCATTGTGATGACAGGGGTCATGGAGCATTGTGATGCAAGCAGTCATGCTGCATTGTTATTCGTAGGGCCATGGAGCATTGTGATGTCATCGGTTATGGAGCATTGTGATGACAAGGGTCATTTAAAATTGTGATGAAAAGGGTCATGTAGCATTGTGATAACGAGGGCATGGAGCCTAGAGATCACAGCATGGAGTATTGTAATGAGAGGGTTCATGGAGCATTGTGATGAAAGAGTTAGGGAACATTGTGATGACAACGGCCATAGAGCATTGTGATGACATGGGCCAAGGTGCATTGTGATGAAAGGGGTCATGGATCATTTTGATGAAAGTGGTCATGGATTATTTTGATGATAGGGCATATGGAGCATTGTGATGACAAGGGCCATGGATCATTTTGATGAAAAGGGCCTTTTAGCATTGTGATGAAACGGGTCATGGAGCTTTGTGATGAATGTGGTCACGGAGCATTGGGATGACAGGGGTCATGGACCATTGTGATGAAAGGGATAATGGAGCATTTTGATGAAAGCGGTCATGGAGCATTGTGATGAAATGTGTCATGGAGCATTGTGATGACAGTTCATATGGATCATTGTTTTGAAATGTGTCATGGAACATTGTGATGACAGTGCATATGGATCATTGTGATGATAAGTGCTATGGAGCATTGTGATGACAAGTGTCTTGGAGCATTTAGATGAAAGGGTTACAGAACATTATGATGAGAGGGGTTATGGAGCATTGTGATGACAGATGTCATGGAGAATTGTGATGACAGAGGGATGGAGCATTGTGATGCCAAGATACATGGAGCATTGTGATGACAGTTGTCATGGGAGATTGTGATGACAGGGGGCATGGATTATTGTGCTGAAAGGCGTCTGGAGCATTGTGATGAAAGTGGTCATGGATTATTGTGATGAAATGGATAATGGAGCATTGTGATGACAGGGGGCATCATGGAGCATTGTTATGAAATGTGTCACGGAGCATTGTGATATCAGGGATCATGGAGCCTTGTGATGAGAAGGGCCATGGAGCATTGTGATGAAAGGGGTCATTGAGCATTGTGATGAAATTTGTCATGAAGCATTGAGATGACACTTGGCATGGAGCATTGCGATGACAGGGATCATGAAGCATTGTGATGTCAGGTGTCATGGAGCATTGTGATGAAAGGCGTCTTGAGCATTGTGATGAAAGTGCTCATGGATTATTGTGATGAAATGGATAATGGAGCATTGTGATGACAAGGGTCATGGAGAACTGTGATGACAAGTGCCACGGAGTATTGTGATGACAAAGTCATGGAACACTGTGATGACAACGGCACAGAGCATTGTGATAAAAGGCACCATTGAGCATTTTTATGACATAGGCCTTTAGCATTGTTATGAAACCTTTCATGGAGCTTTGTGATGAATGTGGTCATGGAGCATTGTGATGACTGTGGGCATGGAGTTTTGTGATGGAAAGCACGATGGACCATTGTGATGACAAGGGGCATAGAGCACTGTGATGACAGGTGTCATGTAGCTTTGGGACAACGGGGCCATGGAGCATTTTGATGAAAGTGGTACTGGAGCATTGTGTTGAAAATTGTCATGGATTATTGTGATGATAGTGATCATGGATTACTGTGATGATAGCGCTCATGGAGCATTGTGATGAAATGGGTCATTGAGCATAGGAATGAAAGGAGTCATGGAGCATTGTGATGACAAAGGTCAAGGAGCATTGCGATGACAGGGTTCATGGCGTATTGTGATGACAGTGGTCATGGGGCATTGTGATGATAGAAATCATGGAGCATTGTGATGACAAGGGCCATAGATCTTTGTGATGACAAGGGTCATGGAGAATTTTGATGATACGGGCCTAGGAGCATTGTGATGAAAAGGGTGATGGAGTATTGGGATGAAACACGTCATAAAGCATTGTGATGAAAGTGGTCATGCAGATTTGTGATGAAAGGTGTCATGTAGAATTTTGATGACAAGGGCATGGAACATGGTGAATATCACAGCATGGGGCCTTGTGATGACAGTGGTTATGGAGCATTGTGATGAAAGCAGTCATCGAGCATTTTCATGGGATGGGCCATGGAGCATTGTGATGACGAGGGTCATTTAACATTGTGATGAAAAGGGTCATGTAGCATTGTGATGACAAGGGCATGGAGCCTGGAGAAGATCACAGCATGGATATTGTAATGAGAGGGGTCATGGAGCATTGTGAGGAAAAGTGTTAGGGAACATTGTGATGACAACGGCCATAGAGCATTGTGATGACGTGGGCCAAGATGCATTGTGATGAAAAGGGTCATGGATCATTTTGATGAAAGTGGTCATGGATTATTTTGATGACAGGGCATATGGAGCATTTTGATGACAAGGGCCATGGATCATTTTGATGACAAGGGCCTTTTAGCATTGTGATGAAACGGGTCATGGAGCTTTGTGATGAATTTGGTCACAGAGCATTGGGATGAGAGGGTTCATGGACCATTGTGATGAAAGGGATAATGGAGCATTTTGATGAAAGCAGTCATGGAGTATTGTGATGAAATGTGTCATGGAGCATTGTGATGACAGTTCATATGTTTCATTGTGTTGAAATATGTCATGGAACATCGTGATGACAGTGCATATGGATCATTGTGATGATAAGTGCTATGGAGCATTGTGATGACAAATATCTTGGAGCATTTTGATGAAAGGGTCATAGAACATTCTGATGAGAGGGGTCATGGAGCATTGTGATGACAGATGTCATGGAGAATTGTGATGACACGGGCATGGAGCATTGTGATGCCAAGATACATGGAGGATTGTGAAGACAGTTGTCATGGGAGATTGTGATGATAGGGGGCATGGAATATTGTGCTGAAAGGCGTCCGGAGCATTGTGATGAAAGTGGTCATGGATTATTGTGATGAAATGGATAATGGAGCATTGTGATGACAAGGACCATGGATCATTTTGATTACAAGGGCCTTTTAGCATTGTGATGAAACGGGTCATGGAGCTTTGTGATGAGTATGGTCACGGAGAATTGTGATCACAGGGGTCATGGAGCATTGTGGTAAAAGGGGCCATGGAGCGTAGTGATGAAAAGTGTACTGCAGCATGTTGACGGAATGGGTCATGGTTTATTGTGATGTTAACGATCATGGAGCATTGTGATGAAAGCGTTCATGGAGCATTGTGATGAAATGGGTCATGGAACAATGTGATGACAGCGGTCATGGAGAGTTGTGATGACAAGGGCATGGAAAATGGAGAGACCAGAGCATGGAGAAGACCTCAACGTGGAGCATTGTGATGAGACGGGTCATGGATCATTGTGATGAAAATGGTAATAAATCATTGTGATGACAGTGGATATGGAGCATTGTGATGACAAGGGCCATGGAACATTTTGATGAAAGGCATACTGGAGTATTGTAACGAAAGGGGTCATGGATTTTTGTGATAAAAGGGGTTATGGGGCATGTGATGACAGGGTTCATGGAGCATTGTGATGACAGCGATATGGAGCTTTGTGACTACAGGGGGCATGGAATATTTTGATGACAGTGGTCATGGGGCATTGTTATGACAGGGGTATGGAGTATTGTGATGAAAGGCATACTGGAGCATTTTGATGAAAGGGGTCATGGATTATTGTCATGAAAGGGATCATGGTGCATTGTGATGACAGGGGGCCTGGAGCATTGTGATGCTAGGCGTACTGGAGCATTGTGTTGTCAGGTGTCATGGTGAATTGTGATGTCAAGGGCCATGGAGCCTTGTGATGACAGGGGTCATGGAGCATTGTCATGACAAGGTCATGGAGGATTGTGATGACAGGTGTTATGAAGCATTGTGATGACAAGGGCCATGGAGCCTTTTGATGACAGGGGTCATAGGGCAGTGTGATGACAGGGGTCATGCCGCATTGTGATGACAAGCACCATGGAGCATTGTGATGACAAGCTCCATCTAGCATTTTGATGACAAGGGCCTTTTAGCGCTGTGATGAAACGGGTCATGGGGCTTTGTGATGGATGTGGTTATGGAGCATTGTGACGACAGGGGGTATGGAGCACTGTGATGACTGGGGTCATGGAGCATTGTGATGTCAGGGGTCATGGAGCATTGTGATGACAGGTGCATGGAGGATTGTGAAAAATGTGGTCATGGAGCATTGTGATGATAGTGGGCATGGAGCATTGTGATATCAGGTGTCATGGAGCATGGTGATAACAGTGGCCATGGAGCATTGTGAGGAAAGGGGTACTGGAGCATTGTGATGACAAGGGTCATTTAACATTGTGATGAAAAGGGTCTTGTAGCATTTTGATGACAAGAGCCTGGAACATGGTGAAGACTACAGCATGGAGCATTGTGATGACAGGGGTCATGGAGCATTGTGATGAAAGGGATAATGAAGCATTTTCATGAAAGCGGTTATGGAGCATTGTGGTGAAATGTGTCACGGAGCATTGTGATATCAGGGATCATGGAGCATTGTGATGAGAAGAGCCATGGAGCATTGTGATAACAGGGGTCATTGAGCATTGTGATGAAAGCTGTCATGAAGCATTGTGATGACACGGGGCATGGAGCATTGTGATGACAGGGATCATGAAGCATTGTGATGTCAGATGTCATGGAGCATTGTGATGAAAGGCGTCTTGAGCATTGTGATGAAAGTGGTCATGGATTATTGTGATGAAATGGATAATGGAGAATTGTGATGACAAGTGTCATGAAGAATTGTGATGACAAGGGCCATGGATTATTGTGATGACAAAGTCATGGAACACTGTGATGACAAGGGCATGGAGCATTGTGATGAAAGTGGTACTGGAGCATTGTGATGAAAAGCGCCATTGAGCATTTTTATGACATAGGCCTTTAGCATTGTGATGAAACGTGTCCTGGAGCTTTGTGATGAATGTGGTCATGGAGCATTGTGATGACAGTGGGCATGGAGTTTTGTGATGGAAAGCACCATGGACCATTGTGATGACAAGGGGCATGGAGCACTGTGATGACAGGTGTCATGTAGCTTTGGGACAACGGGGCCATGGAGCATTTTGATGAAAGTGGTACTGGAGCATTGTGTTGAAAATTGTCATGGATTATTGTGATGATAGTGATCATGGATTACTGTGATGATAGAGATCATGGAGCATTGTGATGAAATGGGTCATTGAGCGTAGGAATGAAAGGAGTCATGGAGTATTGTGATGACAAAGGTGAAGGAGCATTGCGATGACAGGGTTCATGGCGTATTGTTCTGACAGTGGTCATGGGGAATTGTGATGATAGGAATCATGGAACATTGTGATGCCAAGGGCCATAGATCTTTGTGATGACAAGGGTCATGGAGAATTTTGATGATACAGGCCAAGGAGCATTGTGATGAAAAGGGTGATGGAGTATTGGGATGAAACACGTCATAAAGCATTGTGATGAAAGTGGTCATGCAGGCTTGTGGTGAAAGGTGTCATGTAGTATTTTGATGACAAGGGCATGGAACATGGTGAAGATCACAGCATGAGGCATTGTGATGACAGTGGTCATGGAGCATTGTGATGAAAGCAGTCATCGATCATTTTCATGGGATGGGCCATGGAGCATTGTGATGACGAGGGTCATTTAACATTGTGATGAAAAGGGTCATGTAGCATTGTGATGACAAGGGCATGGAGCCTGGAGAAGATCACAGCATGGATATTGTAATGAGAGGGGTCATGGAGCATTGTGAGGAAAAGTGTTAGGGAACGTTGTGGTGACAACCGCCCTAGAGCATTGTGATGACATGGGCCAAGGTGCATTGTGATGAAAGGGGTCATGGATTATTTACATGAAAGTGGTCATGTACTATTTTGATGACAGTGCATATGGAGCATTGTGATGACAAGCACCATGGATCATTTTGATGACAAGTGCCTTTTAGCATTGTGATGAAACGGGTCATGGAGCTTTGTGATGAATATGGTCATGGAGCATTTTGATGACAGGGGTCATGGAGCATTGTGATAAAAGGGGCCATGGAGCGTAGTGATGAAAGGTGTACTGCAGCATGTTGACGGAATGGGTCATGGTTTATTGTGATGATAGCGATCATGGAGCATTGTGATGAAATGGGTCATGGAACAATGTGATGACAGCGTTCATGGAGCATTGTGATGACAAGGGCATGGAACATGGAGAGACCAGAGCATGGAGAAGACCTCAACGTGGAGAATTGTGATGAGACGGGTCATGGATCATTGTGATGAAAATGGTAATAAATCATTGTGATGACAGTGGATATGGAGCATTGTGATGACAAGGGCCATGGAACATTTTGATGAAAGGCGTACTGGAGTATTGTAATGAAAGGGGTCATGGATTTTTGTGATAAAAGGGGTTATGGGGCATGTGATGACAGGGTTCATGGAGCATTGTGATGACAGCGGTTATGGAGCATTGTGACTACAGGGGGCATGGAATATTTTGATGACAGTGGTCATGGGGCATTGTTATGACAGGGGTATGGAGTATTGTGATGAAAGGCATACTGGAGCATTTTGATGAAAGGGGTCATGGATTATTGTCATGAAAGGGATCATGGTGCATTGTGATGACAGGGGGCCTGGAGCATTGTGATGCTAGGCGTACTGGAGCATTGTGTTGTCAGGTGTCATGGTGAATTGTGATGTCAAGGGCCATGGAGCGTGTGATGACAGGGGTCATGGAGCATTGTCATGACAAGGTCATGGAGGATTGTGATGACAGGTGTTATGAATCATTGTGATGACAAGGGCCATGGAGCCTTGTGATGACAGGGGTCATAGGGCAGTGTGATGACAGGGGTCATGCAGCATTGTGATGACAAGCACCATGGAGCATTGTGATGACAAGCTCCATCTACCATTTTGATGACAAGGGCCTTTTAGCGCTGTGATGAAAGGGGTCCTGGGGCTTTGTGATGGATGTGGTTATGGAGCATTGTGACGACGGGTTATGGAGCACTGTGATGACTGGGGTCATGGAGCATTGTGATGTCAGGGGTCATGGAGCATTGTTATGACAGGTGCATGGAGGATTGTGAAAAATGTGGTCATGGAGCATTGTGATGATAGTGGGCATGGTGCATTGTGATAACAGTGGCCATGGAGCATTGTGATGAAAGGGGTACTGGAGCATTGTGATGTCAAGGGTCACTTAACATTGTGATGAAAAGGGTCTTCTAGCATTTTGATGACAAGAGCCCGGAAAATGGTGAAGACCAGAGCATGGAGCATTGTGATGACAGGGGTCATGGAGCATTGTGATGAAAGCAGTCATGGCGCATTGTTATGGGAAGGGCCATGGAGCATTGTGATGTCATCGGTTATGGAGCATTGTGATGACAAGAGTCCTTTAAAATTGTGATGAAAAGGGTCATGTAGCATTGTGATGACAAGGGCATGGAGCCTAGAGATCACAGCATGGAGTACTGTAATGAGAAGGGTCATGGAGCATTGTGATGAAAGAGTTAGGGAACATTGTGATGACAACAGCCATAGAGCATTGTGATGACATGGGCCAAGGTGCATTGTGATGAAAGGGGTCATGCATCATTTTGATGAAAGTGGTCATGGATTATTTTGATGACAGGGCATATGGAGCATTGTGATGACAAGGACCATGGATCATTTTGATGACAAGGGCCTTTTAGCATTGTGATGAAACGGGTCATGGAGCTTTGTGATGAATGTCGTCACGGCGCATTGGGATGACAGGGGTCATGGACCATTGTGATGAAAGGGATAATGGAGCATTTTGATGAAAGCGGTCATGGAGCATTGTGATGAAATGTGTCATGGAGCATTGTGATGACAGTTCATATGGATCATTGTGTTGAAATATGTCATGGAACATTGTGATGACAGTGCATATGGATCATTGTGATGATAAGTGCTATGGAGCATTTTGATGACAAGTGTCTTGGAGCATTTTGATGAAAGGGTCATAGAACATTCTGATGAGAGGGGTTATGGAGCATTGTGATGACAGATGTCATGGCGAATTGTGATGACACGGGCATGGAGCATTGTGATGCCAAGATACATGGAGCATTGTGATGCCAATATACATGGAGCATTGTGATGACAGTTGTCATGGGAGATTGTGATGAAAGGGTGCATGGATTATTGTGCTGAAAGGCGTCTGGAGCATTGTGATGAAAGTGGTCATGGATTATTGTGATGAAATGGATAATGGAGCATTGTGATGACAGGGGGCATGGAGCATTGTGATGAAATGTGTCTCGGAGCATTGTGATATCAGGGATCATGCAGCATTGTGATGAGAAGAGCCATGGAGCATTGTGATAACAGGGGTCATTGAGCATTGTGATGAAAGCTCTCATGAAGCATTGTGATGACACGGGGCATGGAGCATTGTGATGACAGGGATAATGAAGCATTGTGATGTCAGGTGTCATGGAGCATTGTGATGAAAGGTGTCTTGAGCATTGTGATGAAAGTGGTCATGGATTATTGTGATGAAATGGATAATGGAGCATTGTGATGACAAGGGGCATGGAGAATTGTGATGACAAGGGCCATGGATTATTGTGATGACAAAGTCATGGAACACTGTGATGACAAGGGCATGGAGCATTGTGATGAAAGTGGTACTGGAGCATTGTGATGAAAAGCGCCATTGAGCATGTTTATGACATAGGCCTTTAGCATTGTGATGAAACCTTTCATGGAGCTTTGTGATGAATGTGGTCATGGAGCATTGTGATGACTGTGGGCATGGAGTTTTGTGATGGAAAGCACGATGGACCATTGTGATTACAAGGGGCATAGAGCACTGTGATGACAGGTGTCATGTAGCTTTGGGACAACGGGGCCATGGAGCATTTTGATGAAAGTGGTACTGGAGCATTGTGTTGAAAATGGTCATGAATTATTGTGATGATAGTGATCATGGATTACTGTGATGATAGCGATCATGGAGCACTGTGATGAAATGGGTCATTGAGCATAGGAATGAAAGGAGTCATGGAGCATTGTGATGACAAAGGTCAAGGAGCATTGCGATGACAGGGTTCATGGCGTATTGTGATGACAGTGGTCATGGGGCATTGTGATGATAGAAATCATGGAGCATTGTGATGACAAGGGCCATAGATCTTTGTGATGACAAGGGTCATGGAGAATTTTGATGATACGGGCCAAGGAGCATTGTGATGAAAAGGGTGATGGAGTATTGGGATGAAACACGTCATAAAGCATTGTGATGAAAGTGGTCATGCAGACTTGTGATGAAAGGTGTCATGTAGAATTTTGATGACAAGGGCATGGAACATGGTGAAGATCACAGCATGGGGCCTTGTGATGACAGTGGTCATGGAGCATTGTGATGAAAGCAGTCATCGAGCATTTTCATGGGATGGGCCATGGAGAATTGTGATGACGAGGGTCATTTAACATTGTGATGAAAAGGGTCATGGAGCATTGTGATGACAAGGGACATAGAGCTTTGTGATGACAAGGGTCATGGAGAATTTTGATGATACGGGCCAAGGAGCATTGTGATGAAAGGGGTGATGGAGCATTGTGATGACAAGGACCATGGATCATTTTGATGAAAAGGGCCTTTTAGCATTGTGATGAAACGGGTCATGGAGCTTTGTGATGAGTATGGTCACGGAGCATTGTGATCACAGGAGTCATGGAGCATTGTGATAAAAGGGGCCATGGAGCGTAGTGATGAAAGGTGTACTGCAGCATGTTGACGGAATGGGTCATGGTTTATTGTGATGTTAGCGATCATGGAGCATTGTGATGAAAGCGTTCATGGAGCATTGTGATGAAATGGGTCATGGAACAATGTGATGACAGCGGTCATGGAGAGTTGTGATGACAAGGGCATGGAACATGGAGAGACCAGAGCATGGAGAAGACCTCAACGTGGAGCACTGTGATGAGACGGGTCATGGATCATTGTGATGAAAATGGTAAAAAATCATTGTGATGACAGTGGATATGGAGCATTGTGATGACAAGGGCCATGGAACATTTTGATGAAAGGCATACTGGAGAATTGTAACGAAAGGGGTCATGGATTTTTGTGATAAAACGGGTTATGTGGCATGTGATGACAGGGTTCATGGAGCATTGTGATGACAGCGATATGGAGTTTTGTGACTACAGGGGGCATGGAATATTTTGATGACAGTGGTCATGGGGCATTGTTATGACAGGGGTATGGAGTATTGTGATGAAAGGCATACTGGAGCATTTTGATGAAAGGGGTCATGGATTATTGTCATGAAAGGGATCATGGTGCATTGTGATGACAGGGGGCCTGGAGCATTGTGATGCTAGGCGTACTGGAGCATTGTGTTGTCAGGTGTCATGGTGAATTGTGATGTCAAGGGCCATGGAGCCTTGTGATGACAGGGATCATGGAGCATTGTCATGACAAGGTCATGGAGGATTGTGATGACAGGTGTTATGAATCATTGTGATGACAAGGGCCATGGAGCCTTGTGATGACAGGGGTCATAGGGCAGTGTGATGACAGGGGTCATGCCGCATTGTGATGACAAGCACCATGGAACATTGTGACGACAAGCTCCATCTAGCATTTTGATGACAAGGGCCTTTTAGCGCTGTGATGAAAAGGGTCATGGGGCTTTGTGATGGTTGTGGTTATGGAGCATTGTGAAGACAGGTGGTATGGAGCACTGTGATGACTGGGGTCATGGAGCATTGTGATGTCAGGGGTCATGGAGCATTGTGATGACAGGTGCATGGAGGATTGTGAAAAATGTGGTCATGGAGCATTGTGAAGATAGTGGGCATGGAGCATTGTGATAACAGGGGTCATGGACCATTGTGATGAAAGGGATAATGGAGCATTTTGATGAAAGCGGTCATGGAGCATTGTGATGAAATGTGTCATGGAGCATTGTGATGATAGTTCATATGGATCATTGTGTTGAAATGTGTCATGGAACATTGTGATGACAGTGCATATGGATCATTGTGATGATAAGTGCTATGGAGCATTGTGATGACAAGTGTCTTGGAGCATTTTGATGAAAAGGTCATAGAACATTCTGATGAGAGGGGTTATGGAGCATTGTGATGACAGATGTCATGGAGAATTGTGATGAGAAGGGCCATTGAGTATTGTGATGACAAAGTCATGGAACACTGTGATGACAAGGGCACGGAGCTTTGTGATAAAAAGCGCCATTGAGCATTTTTATGACATAGGCCTTTAGCATTGTGATGAAACCTGTCATGGAGCTTTGTGATGAATGTGGTCATGGAGCATTGTGATGACAGTGGGCATGGAGTTTTGTGATGGAAAGCACCATGGACCATTGTGATGACAAGGGGCATGGAGCACTGTGATGAGAGGTGTCATGTAGCTTTGGGACAACGGGGCCATGGAGCATTGTGTTGAAAGTGGTACTGGAGCATTGTGTTGAAAAGGGTCATGGATTATTGTGATGATAGTGATCATGGATTACTGTGATGATAGCGATCATGGAGCATTGTGATGAAATGGGTCATTGAGCATAGGAATGAAAGGAGTCATGGAGCATTGTGATGACAAAGGTCAAGGAGCATTGTGATGACAGGGTTCATGGCGTATTGTGATGACAGTGGTCATGGGGCATTGTGATGATAGGAATCATGGAGAATTATGATGACAAGGGCCATAGAGCTTTGTGATGACAAGGTTCATGAAGAATTTTGATGATACGGGCCAAGGAGCATTGTGATGAAAGGGGTGATGGAGCATTGGGATGAAACATGTCATAAAGCATTGTGATGAAAGCAGTCATGAGCATTTCCATGCGATGGGCCATGGAGCATTGTGATGACGAGGGTCATTTAACATTGTGATGACAGGGGTCATGTAGCATTGTGATGACAAGGGCATGGAGCCTGGAGAAGATCACAGCATGGATATTGTAATGAGAGGGGTCATGGAGCATTGTGATGACAGTGGGCATGGAGTTTTGTGATGGAAAGCACCATGGACCATTGTGATGACAAGGGGAATGGAGCACTGTGATGAGAGGGGTCATGTAGCTTTGGGACAACGGGTCCATGGAGCATTGTGATGAAAGTGGTACTGGAGCATTGTGATGAAAAGCGCCATTGAGCATTTTTATGACATAGGCCTTTAGCATTGTGATGAAACCTGTCTTGGAGCTTTGTGATGAATGTGGTCATGGAGGATTGTGATGACAGTGGGCATGGAGTTTTGTGATGGAAAGCACCATGGACCATTGTGATGACAAGGGGCATGGAGCACTGTGATGAGAGGTGTCATGTAGCTTTGGGACAATGGGGCCATGGAGCATTGTGATGAAAGTGGTACTGGAGCATTGTGTTGAAAAGGGTCATGGATTATTGTGATGATAGTGATCATGGATTACTGTGATGATAGCGATCATGGAGCATTGTGATGAAATGGGTCATTGAGCATAGGAATGAATGGAGTCATGGAGCATTGTAATGACAAAGGTCAAGGAGCATTGTGATGACAGGGTTCATGGCGTATTGTGATGACAGTGGTCATGGGGCATTGTGATGATAGGAATCATGGAGCATTGTGATGACAAGGGCCATAGAGCTTTGTGATGACAAGGGTCATGAAGAATTTTGATGATACGGGCCAAGGAGCATTGTGATGAAAGGGGTGATGGAGCATTGGGATGAAACATGTCATAAAGCATTGTGATGAAAGTGGTCATGGAGGCTTGTGATGAAAGGTGTCATGTAGAATTGTGATGAAAAGGGCATGGATCATGGTGAAGATCAGAGCATGGGGCATTGTGATGAAAGCACTCATCGAGCATTTTCATAGGATGGGCCATGGAGCATTGTGATGACGAGGGTCATTTAACATTGTGATGAAAAGGGTCATGTAGCATAGTGATGACAAGGGCATGGAGCCTGGAGAAGATCACAGCATGGATATTGTAATGAGAGGGGTCATGGAGCATTGTGAGGAAAAGTGTTAGGGAACATTGTGATGACAACCGCCATGGAGCACTGTGATGACACGGGCCAAGGTGCATTGTGATGAAAGGGGTCATGGATTATTGTCATGAAAGTGGTCATGTACTATTTTGATGACAGTGCATATGGAGCATTGTGATGACAAGGGCCATGGATCATTTTGATGACAAGGGCCTTTTAGCATGATGATGAAACGGGTCATGGATATTTGGGATGAATGTGGTCACGGAGCATTGTGATGACATGGGTCATGGGGCATTGTGATGAAAGGAGGCATAGAGCATTGTGATGAAATGTGTCATGGAGAATTATGATATCAGGGATCATGGAGCATTATGATGACAAGGGCCATGGAGCATTGTGATGACAGGGGTCATTGAGCCTTGTGATGAAAGTTGTCATGAAGCATTGTGATGACATGGGGCATGGAGCATTGTGATGACAGGGGTCATGAAGCATTGTGATGTAAGGTGTCATGCAGAATTGTGATGAAAGGCGTCTGGAGCATTGTGATGAAAGTGGTCATGGGTTATTGTGATGAAATGGGTAATGGAGCATTGTGATGACAGGGATCAAGGAGCATTGTGATGACATTGGGCACTGAGCATTGTGATGACAAGCGCCATGCAGCATTTTGATGACAAGGGCCTTTTAACATTGAGATGAAACGGGTCATGGAGCTTTGTGATGAATATGGTCACGGAGCATTGTGATGACAGGGATCATGGAGCATTGTGATAAAAGGGGCCCTGGAGCATAGTGATCAAAGGGGTACTGCAGCATGTTGACAGAATGGGTCATGGTTTATTGTGATGATAGCGATCATGGAGCATTGTCATGAAAGCGTTCATGGAGCATTGTGATGAAATGGGTCATGGAACAATGTGATGACAGCGATCATGGAGCATTGTGATGACAAGGGTCATGGAGCCTTGGGATGACAGGTTTCATGGAGTAGTGTGATGACAGTGGTGATGGGGCATTGTGATAAAAGGAGTCATGGATCATTGTGATGGCAAGGGCCGTAGAGCATTGTGATGACAAGGGCGTTGGAGGATTGTGATGATAAATTCATGGAACATTGTTATGACACGGGCATGGAACATTGCGATGACAAGAGTCATGGAGAATGGTGTTGTCAGGGGTCATCGGTAATTGTGATGTCAGGGGTCATGAGGCTTTTTGATGACAGGGTTCATGGAGCATTGTGATGACAAGAGCCATGGAGAATTGTGACAACAGGTGTCATGGAGCTTTGGGATCAAACTCGTCATGGAACATTGTGATGAATGTGGTCATGGAGCACTGTGATGAAAGGCGTCATGTAGAATTGTGATGACAAGGGCATGGAGCATGGTGAAGACCACAGCATGGAACATTGTGATGACAGGGGTCATGGAGCACTGTGATGAAAGCACTCATGGAGCATTGTGATGACAAGGGTCATGGAGCATTTTGATGATAAGGTCCATTTAACATTGTGATGAAAAGGCTCATGTAGCATTGTGATGACAAGGGCATGGAACATGGAGAGACCAGAGCATGGAGAAGACCTCAACGTGGAGCATTGTGATGAGACGGGTTATGAATCATTGTTATGAAAATGGTAATAAATCATTGTGATGACAGTGGATATGGAGCATTGTGATGACAAGGGCCATGGAACATTTTGATGAAAGGCGAACTGGAGTATTGTAAGGAAAGGGGTCATGGATTTTTGTGATAAAAGGGGTTATGGGGCATGTGATGACAGGGGTAATGGAGCATTGTGATGACAGCGGTTTTGGAGCATTGTGACTACAGGGGGCATGGAATATCTTGATGACAGTGGTCAAGGGGTATTGTTATGACAGGGGGCATGGAGTATTGTGATGAAAGGCATACTGGAGCATTTTGATGAAAGGGGTCATGGATTATTGTCATGAAAGGGATCATGGTGCATTGTGATGACAGGGGTCAAAAGGCAGTGTGATGACAGGGGTCATGCAGGATTGTGATGACAAGCACCAAGGAGCATTGTGATGACAAGCTCCATCTAACATTTTGATGACAAGGACCTTTTAGCATTGTGATGAAACGGGTCATGGGGCTTTGTGAATGATGTGGTTATGGGGCATTGTGACGACAGGGGGCATGGAGCACTGTGATGACTGGGGTCATGGAGCATTTTGATGTCAGCGGTCATGGAGCATTGTGATGACAGGTGCATGGAGGATTGTGAAAAATGTGGTCATGGAGCATTGTGATGATAGTGGGCATGGAGCATTGTGATAACAGGTGTCATGGAGCATTGTGATAACGGTGGCCATGGAGCATTGTGTTGAAAGGGGTACTGGAGCATTGTGATGACAAGGGTCATTTAACATTGTGATGAAAGGTTCATGGAGCATTGTGATGACAAGAGCCTGGAACATGGTGAAGACTACAGCATGGAGCATTGTGATGACTGGGGTCATGGAGCATTGTGATGAAAGCAGTCATGGCGCAGTGTTATGGGAAGGGCCGTGGAGCATTGTGATGTCATCGGTTATGGAGCATTGTGATGACAAGGGTCATTTAAAATTGTGATGAAAAGGGTCATGTAGCATTGTGATGACAAGGGCATGGAGCCTAGAGATCACAGCAAGGAGTATTGTAATGAGAGGGGTCATGGAGCATTGTGATGAAAGAGTTAGGGAACATGGTGATGACAATGGCCATAGAGCATTGTGATGACACGGGCCAAGGTGCATTGTGATGAAAGGGGTCATGGATCATTTTGATGAAAGTGGTCATGGATTATTTTGATGACAGGGCATATGGAGCATTGTGATGACAAGGACCATGGATCATTTTGATGACAAGGGCCTTTTAGCATTGTGATGAAACGTGTCATGGAGCTTTGTGATGAATGTGGTCACGGAGCATTGGGATGACAGGGGTCATGGACCATTGTGATGAAAGGGATAATGGAGCATTTTGATGAAATGTGTCATGGAGCATTGTGATGACAGTTCATATGGATCATTGTGATGATAAGTGCTCTGGAGCATTGTGATGACAAGTGTCTTGGAGCATTTAGATGAAAGGGTCACTGAACATTCTGATGAGAGGGGTTATGGAGCATTGTGATGACAGATGTCATGGAGAATTGTGATGACACGGGCATGGAGCATTGTGATGCCAAGATACATGGAGCATTGTGATGACAGTTGTCATGGGAGATTGTGATGACAGGGGGCATGGATTATTGTGCTGAAAGGCGTCTGGAGCATTGTGATGAAAGTGGTCATGGATTATTGTGATGAAATGGATAATGGAGCATTGTGATGAAATGTGTCACGGAGCATTGTGATATCAGGGATGATGGAGCATTGTGATGAGAAGGGCCATGGAGCATTGTGATGACAGGGGTCATTGAGCATTGTGATGAAAGTTGTCATGAAGCATTGTGATGACACGGGGCATGGAGCATTGCGATGACAGGGATCATGAAGCATTGTGATGTCAGGTGTCATGGAGCATTGTGATGAAAGGCGTCTTGAGCATTGTGATGAAAGTGGTCATGGATTATTGTGATGAAATGGATAATGGAGCATTGTGATGACAAGGGTCATGGAGAATTGTGATGACAAGGGCCATGGAGTATTGTGATGACAAAGTCATGGAACACTGTGATGACAAGGGCATGGAACATTGTGATGAAAGTGGTACTGGAGCATTGTGATGAAAAGCGCCATTGAGCATTTTTATGACATAGGCCTTTAGCATTGTGATGAAACCTGTCATGGAGCTTTGTGATGAATGTGGTCATGGAGCATTGTGATGACGAGGGTCATTTAACATTGTGATGAAAAGGGTCATGTAGCATTGTGATGACATGGGCATGGAGCCTGGAGAAGATCACAGCATGGATATTGTAATGAGAGGGGTCATGGAGCATTTTGATGAAAAGTGTTAGGGAACGTTGTGATGACAACCGCCATGGAGCACTGTGATGACACGGGCCAAGGTGCATTGTGATGAAAGGGGTCATGGATTATTGTCATGAAAGTGGTCATGTACTATTTTGATGACAGTGCATATGGAGCATTGTGATGACAAGGGCCATGGATCATTTTGATGACAAGGGCCTTTTAGCATTATGATGAAACGGGTCATGGATATTTGGGATGAATGTGGTCACGGAGCATTGTGATGACATGGGTCATGGGGCATTGTGATGAAAGGAGGCATGGAGCATTGTGATGAAATGTGTCACGGAGCATTGTGATATCAGGGATCATGGAGCATTATGATGACAAGGGCCTTGGAGCATTCTGATGACAGGGGTCATTGAGCCTTGTGATGAAAGTTGTCATGAAGCATTGTGATGACATGGGGCATGGAGCATTGTGATGACAGGGGTCATGAAGCATTGTGATGTCAGGTGTCATGCAGCATTGTGCTGAAAGGCGTCTAGAGCATTGTGATGAAAGTGGTCATGGATTATTGTGATGAAATGGGTAATGGAGCATTGTGATGACAAAGGCCATGGAGCATTGTGGTGACAGGGATCAAGGAGCATTGTGATGACATTGGGCATTGAGCATTGTGATGACAAGCGCCATGCAGCATTTTTATGACAAGGGCCTTTTAACATTGTGATGAAACGGGTCATGGAGCTTTGTGATGAATATGGTCACGGAGCATTGTGATGACAGGGATCATGGAGCATTGGGATAAAAGGGGCCATGGAGCATAGTGATGAAAGGGGTACTGCAGCATGTTGACGGAATGGGTCATGGTTTATTGTGATGATAGCGATCATGGAGCATTGTCATGAAAGCGTTCATGGAGCATTGTGATGAAATGGGTCATGGAACAATGTGATTACAGCGATCATGGAGCATTGTGATGACAAGGGTCATGGAGCTTTGGGATGACAGGTTTCATGGAGTAGTGTGATGACAGTGGTGATGGGGCATTGTGATAAAAGGAGTCATGGATCATTGTGATGGCAAGGGCCATAGAGCATTGTGATGACAAGGGCCTTGGAGGATTGTGATGATAAATTCATGGAACATTGTTATGACACGGGCATGGAACATTGCGATGACAAGAGTTATGGAGAATGGTGATGTCAGGGGTCATCGGTCGTTGTGATGTCAGGGGTCATGAGGCTTTTTGATGACAGGGGTCATGGAGCATTGTGATGACAAGGGCCATGGAGAATTGTGACAACAGGTGTCATGGAGCTTTGGGATGAAACTCGTCATGGAGCATTGTGATGAATGTGGTCATGGAGCACTGTGATGAAAGGCGTCATGTAGAATTGTGATGACAAGGGCATGGAGCATGGTGAAGACCACAGCATGGAACATTGTGGTGACAGAGGTCATGGAGCACTGTGATGAAAGCACTCATGGAGCATTGTGATGACAAGGGTCATGGAGCATTTTGATGATAAGGTCCATTTAACATTGTGATGAAAAGGGTCATGTAGCATTGTGATGACAAGGGCATGGAACATGGAGAGACCAGAGCATGGAGAAGACCTCAACGTGGAGCATTGTGATGAGACGGGTCATGGATCATTGTGATGAAAATGGTAATAAATCATTGTGATGACAGTGGATATGGAGCATTGTGATGACAAGGGCCATGGAACATTTTGATGAAAGCCGTACTGGAGTATTGTAACGAAAGGGGTCATGGATTTTTGTGATAAAAGGGGTTATGGGGCATGTGATGACAGGGGTCATGGAGCATTGTGATGACAGCGGTTATGGAGCATTGTGACTACAGGGGGCATGGAATATTTTGATGACAGTGGTCAAGGGGTATTGTTATGACAGGGGGCATGGAGAATTGTGATGAAAGGCATACTGGAGCATTTTGATGAAAGGGGTCATGGATTATTGTCATGAAAGGGATCATGGTGCAATGTGATGACAGTGGTCAAAAGGCAGTGTGATGACAGGGGTCATGCAGGATTGTGATGACAAGCACCATGGAGCATTGTGATGACAAGCTCCGTCTAGCATTTTGATGACAAGGGCCTTTTAGCAGTGTGATGAAACGGGTCATGGGGCTTTGTGAATGATGTGGTTATGGGGCATTGTGACGATAGGGGCATGGAGCACTGTGATGACTGGGGTCATGGAGCATTTTGATGTCAGGTGTCATGGAGCATTGTGATGACAGGTGCATGGAGGATTGTGAAAAATGTGGTCATGGAGCATTGTGATGATAGTGGGCATGGAGCATTGTGATAACAGGTGTCATGGAGCATTGTGATAACGGTGGCCATGGAGCATTGTGATGAAAGGGGTACTGGAGCATTGTGATGACAAGGGTCATTTAACATTGTGATGAAAGGTTCATGGAGCATTGTGATGACAAGGGCCTGGAACATGGTGAAGACTACAGCATGGAGCATTGTGATGACAGGGGTCATGGAGCATTGTGATGAAAGCAGTCATGGCGCAGTGTTATGGGAAGGGCTGTGGAGCATTGTGATGTCACTGGTTATGGAGCATTGTGATGACAAGTGTCATTTAAAATTGTGATGAAAAGGGTCATGTAGCATTGTGATGACAAGGGCATGGAGCCTAGAGATCACAGCATGGAGTATTGTAATGAAGGGGTCATGGAGCATTGTGATGAAAGAGTTAGGGAACATGGTGATGACAATGGCCATAGAGCATTGTGATGACACGTGCCAAGGTGCATTGTGATGAAAGGGGTCATGGATCATTTTGATGAAAGTGGTCATGGATTATTTTGATGACAGGGCATATGGAGCATTGTGATGACAAGGGCCATGGATCATTTTGATGACAAGGGCCTTTTAGCATTGTGATGAAACGGGTCATGGAGCTTTGTGATGAATGTGGTCACGGAGCATTGGGATGACAGGGGTCATGGACCATTGTGATGAAAGGGATAATGGAGCATTTTGATGAAAGCGGTCATGGAGCATTGTGATGAAATGTGTCATGGAGCATTGTGATGACATTTCATATGGATCATTGTGTTGAAATGTGTCATGGAACATCGTGATGACAGTGCATATGGATCATTGTGATGATAAGTGCTCTGGAGCATTGTGATGACAAGTGCCTTGGAGCATTTAGATGAAACGGTCACAGAACATTCTGATGAGAGGGGTCATGGAGCATTGTGATGACAGATGTCATGGAGAATTGTGATGACACGGGCATGGAGCATTGTGATGCCAAGATACATGGAGCATTGTGATGACAGTTGTCATGGGAGATTGTGATGACAGGGGGCATGGATTATTGTGCTCAAAGGCGTCTGGAGCATTGTGATGAAAGTGGTCATGGATTATTGTGATGAAATGGATAATGAAGCATTGTGATGACAGGGGGCGTGGAGCATTGTGATGAAATGTGTCACGGAGCATTGTGATATCAGGGATGATATAGCATTGTGATGAGAAGGGCCATGGGGCATTGTGATGACAAGGGTCATTGAGCATTGTGATGAAAGTTGTCATGAAGCATTGTGATGACACGGGGCATGGAGCATTGCGATGACAGGGATCATGAAGCATTGTGATATCACGTGTCATGGAGCATTGTGATGAAAGGCGTCTTGAGCATTGTGATGAAAGTGGTCATGGATTATTGTGATGAAATGGATAATGGAGCATTGTGATGACAAGCGTCATGGAGAATTGTGATGACAAGGGCCATGGAGTATTGTGATGACAAAGTCATGGAACACTGTGATGACAAGGGCATGGAGCATTGTGATGAAAGTGGTACTGGAGCATTGTGACGAAAAGCGCCATTGAGCATTTTTATGACATAGGCCTTTAGCATTGTGATGAAACCTGTCATGGAGCTTTGTGATGAATGTGGTCATGGAGGAATTTGATGACAGTGGGTATGGAGTTTTGTGATGGAAAGCACCATGGACCATTGTGATGACAAGGGGAATGGAGCACTGTGATGAGAGGGCTCATGTAGCTTTGGGACAACGGGTCCATGGAGCATTGTGATGAAAGTAGTACTGGAGCATTGTGATGAAAAGCGCCATTGAGCATTTTTATGACATAGGCCTTTAGCATTGTGATGAAACCTGTCATGGAGCTTTGTGATGAATGTGGTCATGGAGGAATTTGATGACAGTGGGTATGGAGTTTTGTGATGGAAAGCACCATGGACCATTGTGATGACAAGGGGCATGGGGCACTGTGATGAGAGGTGTCATGTAGCTTTGGGACAACGGGGCCATGGAGCATTGTGATGAAAGTGGTACTGGAGCATTGTGTTGAAAAGGGTCATGGATTATTGTGATGATAGTGATCATGGATTACTGTGATGATAGCGATCATGGAGCATTGTGATGAAATGGGTCATTGAGCATAGGAATGAAAGGAGTCATGGAGCATTTTAATGACAAAGGTCAAGGAGCATTGTGATGACAGGGTTCATGGCGTATTGTGATGACAGTGGTCATGGGGCAGTGTGATGCTAGGAATCATGGAGCATTGTGATGACAAGGGCCATAGAGCTTTGTGATGAAAAGGGTCATGAAGAATTTTGATGATACGGGCCAAGGAGCATTGTGATGAAAGGGGTGATGGAGCATTGGGATGAAACATGTCATAAAGCATTGTGATGAAAGTGGTCATGGAGGCTTGTGATGAAAGGTGTCATGTAGAATTGTGATGAAAAGGGCATGGAACATGGTGAAGATCACAGCATGGGGCATTGTGATGACAGGGGTCATGGAGCATTGTGATGAAAGCACTCATCGAGCATTTTCATAGGATGGGCCATGGAGCATTGTGATGACGACGGTCATTTAACATTGTGATGAAAAGGGTCATGTAGCATTGTGATGACAAGGGCATGGAGCCTGGAGAAGATCACAGCATGGATATTGTAATGAGAGGGGTCATGGAGCATTGTGATGAAAAGTGTTAGGGAACGTTGTGATGACAACCGCCATGGAGCACTGTGATGACACGGGCCAAGGTGCATTGTGATGAAAGGGGTCATGGATTATTGTCATGAAAGTGGTCATGTACTATTTTGATGACAGTGCATATGGAGCATTGTGATGACAAGGGCCATGGATCATTTTGATGACAAGGGCCTTTTAGTATTATGATGAAACGGGTCATGGATATTTGTGATGAATGTGGTCACGGAGCATTGTGATGACATGGGTCATGGGGCATTGTGATGAAAGGAGGCATGGAGTATTGTGATGAAACGTGTCATGGAGAATTATGATATCAGGGATCATGGAGCATTATGATGACAAGGGCCATGGAGCATTGTGATGACAGGGGTCATTGAGCCTTGTGATGAAAGTTGTCATGAAGCATTGTGATGACATGGGGCATGGAGCATTGTGATGACAGGGGTCATGAAGCATTTTGATGTAAGGTGTCATGCAGCATTGTGATGAAAGGCGTCTGGAGCATTGTGATGAAAGTGGTCATGGGTTATTGTGATGAAATGGGTAATGGAGCATTGTGATGACAGGGATCAAGGAGCATTGTGATGACAATGGGCATTGAGCATTGTGATGACAAGCGCCATGCAGCATTTTGATGACAAGGCCCTTTTAACATTGTGATGAAACGGGTCATGGAGCTTTGTGATGAATATGGTCACGGAGCATTGTGATGACAGGGGTCATGGAGCATTGTGATAAAAAGGACCATGGAGCATAGTGATGAAAGGGGTACTGCAGCATGTTGACAGAATGGGTCATGGTTTATTGTGATGATAGCGATCATGGAGCATTGTCATGAAAGCGTTCATGGAGCATTGTGATGAAATGGGTCATGGAACAATGTGATGACAGCGATCATGGAGCATTGTGATGAAAAGGGTCATGGAACAATGTGATGACAGCGATCATGGAGCATTGTGATGACAAGGGTCATGGAGCCTTGGGATGACAGGTTTCATGGAGTAGTGTGATGACAGTGGTGATGGGGCATTGTGATAAAAGGAGTCATGGATCATTGTGATGGCAAGGGCCATAGAGCATTGTGATGACAAGGGCTTTGGAGGATTGTGATGATAAATTCATGGAACATTGTTATGACACGGGCATGGAACATTGCGATGACAAGAGTCATGGAGAATGGTGATGTCAGGGGTCATCGGTCATTGTGATGTCAGGGGTCATGAGGCTTTTTGATGACAGGGGTCATGGAGCATTGTGATGACAAGAGCCATGGAGAATTGTGACAACAGGTGTCATGGAGCTTTGGGATGTAACTCATCATGGAGCATTGTGATGAATGTGGTCATGGAGCACTGTGATGAAAGGCGTCATGTAGAATTGTGATGACAAGGGCATGGAGCATGGTGAAGACCACAGCATGGAACATTGTGATGACAGGGGTCATGGAGCACTGTGATGAAAGCACTCATGGAGCATTGTGATGACAAGGGTCATGGAGCATTTTGATGATAAGGTCCATTTAACATTGTGATGAAAAGGGTCATGTAGCATTGTGATGACAAGGGCATGGAACATGGAGAGACCAGAGCATGGAGAAGACCTCAACGTGGAGCATTGTGATGAGACGGGTCATGGATCATTGTGATGAAAATGGTAATAAATCATTGTGATGACAGTGGATATGGAGCATTGTGATGACAAGGGCCATGGAACATTTTGATGAAAGGCGTACTGGAGTATTGTAACGAAAGGGGTCATGGATTTTTGTGATAAAAGGGGTTATGGGGCATGTGATGACAGGGGTCATGGAGCATTGTGATGACAGCGGTTATGGAGCATTGTGACTACAGGGGGCATGGAATATTTTGATGACAGTGGTCAAGGGGTATTGTTATGACAGGGGGCATGGAGAATTGTGATGAAAGGCATACTGGAGCATTTTGATGAAAGGGGTCATGGATTATTGTCATGAAAGGGATCATGGTGCAATGTGATGACAGTGGTCAAAAGGCAGTGTGATGACAGGGGTCATGCAGGATTGTGATGACAAGCACCATGGAGCATTGTGATGACAAGCTCCGTCTAGCATTTTGATGACAAGGACCTTTTAGCATTGTGATGAAACGGGTCATGGGGCTTTGTGACTGATGTGGTTATGGAGCATTGTGACGACAGGGGGCATGGAGCACTGTGATGACTGGGGTCATGGAGCATTTTGATGTAAGGGTCATGGAGCATTGTGATGACAGTTGCATGGAGGATTGTGAAAAATGTGGTCATGGAGCATTGTGATGATAGTGGGCATGGAGCATTGTGATAACAGGTGTCATGGAGCATTGTGATAACGGTGGCCATGGAGCATTGTGTTGAAAGGGGTACTGGAGCATTGTGATGACAAGGGTCATTTAACATTGTGATGAAAGGTTCATGGAGCATTGTGATGACAAGGGCCTGGAACATGGTGAAGACTACAGCATGGAGCATTGTGATGACAGGGGTCATGGAACATTGTGATGAAAGCAGTCATGGCGCAGTGTTATGGGAAGGGCCGTGGAGCATTGTGATGTCATCGGTTATGGAGCATTGTGATGACAAGGGTCATTTAAAATTGTGATGAAAAGGGTCATGTAGCATTGTGATGACAAGGGCATGGAGCCTAGAGATCACAGCAAGGAGTATTGTAATGAGAGGGGTCATGGAGCATTGTGATGAAAGAGTTAGGGAACATTGTGATGACAATGGCCATAGAGCATTGTGATGACACGGGCCAAGGTGCATTGTGATGAAAGGGCTCATGGATCATTTTGATGGAAGTGGTCATGGATTATTTTGATGTCAGGGCATATGGAGCATTGTGATGACAAGGACCATGGATCATTTTGATGACAAGGGCCTTTTAGCATTGTGATGAAACGGGTCATGGAGCTTTGTGATGAATGTGGTCACGGAGCATTGGGATGACAGGGGTCATGGACCATTGTGATGAAAGGGATAATGGAGCATTTTGATGAAAGCGGTCATGGAGCATTGTGATGAAATGTGTCATGGAGCATTGTGATGACAGTTCATATGGATCATTGTGTTGAAATGTGTCATGGAACATCGTGATGACAGTGCATATGGATCATTGTGATGATAAGTGCTCTGGAGCATTGTGATGACAAGTGTCTTGGAGCATTTAGAAGAAAGGGTCACTGAACATTCTGATGAGAAGGGTTATGGAGCATTGTGATGACAGATGTCATGGAGAATTGTGATGACATGGGCATGGAGCATTGTGATGCCAAGATACATGGAGCATTGTGATGACAGTTGTCATGGGAGATTGTGATGACAGGGGGCATGGATTATTGTGCTGAAAGGCGTCTGGAGCATTGTGATTAAAGTGGTCATGGATTATTGTGATGAAATGGATAATGGAGCATTGTGATGAAATGTGTCACGGAGCATTGTGATATCAGGGATGATGGAGCATTGTGATGAGAAGGGCCATGGAGCATTGTGATGACAGGTGTCATTGAGCATTGTGATGAAAGTTGTCATGAAGCATTGTGATGACACGGGGCATGGAGCATTGCGATGACAGGGATCATGAAGCATTGTGATGCAGGTGTCATGGAGCATTGTGATGAAAGGCGTCTTGAGCATTGTGATGAATGTGGTCATGCATTATTGTGATGAAATGGATAATGGAGCATTGTGATGACAAGGGCCATGGAGTATTGTGATGACAAAGTCATGGAACACTGTGATGACAAGGGCATGGAGCATTTTGATGAAAGTGGTACTGGAGCATTGTGATGAAAAGCGCCATTGAGCATTTTTCTGACATAGGCCTTTAGCATTGTGATGAAACCTGTCATGGAGCTTTGTGATGAATGTGGTCATGGAGCATTGTGATGACAGTGGGCATGGAGTTTTGTGATGGAAAGCACCATGGACCATTGTGATGACAAGGGGAATGGAGCACTGTGATGAGAGGGGTCATGTAGCTTTGGGACAACGGGTCCATGGAGAATTGTGATGAAAGTGGTACTGGAGCATTGTGATGAAAAGCGCCATTGAGCATTTTTATGACATAGGCCTTTAGCATTGTGATGAAACCTGTCATGGAGCTTTGTGATGAATGTGGTCATGGAGGATTGTGATGACAGTGGGCATGGAGTTTTGTGATGGAAAGCACCATGGACCATTGTGTTGACAAGGGGCATGGAGCACTGTGATGAGAGGTGTCATGTAGCTTTGGGACAACGGGGCCATGGAGCATTGTGATGAAAGTGGTACTGGAGCATTGTGTTGAAAAGGGTCATGGATTATTGTGATGATAGTGATCATGGATTACTGTGATGATAGCGATCATGGGGCATTGTGATGAAATGGGTCACTGAGCATAGGAATGAAAGGAGTCATGGAGCATTGTAATGACAAAGGTCAAGGAGCATTGTGATGACAGGGTTCATGGCGTATTGTGATGACAGGGGTCATGGAGCATTGTGATGAAGGCACTCATCGAGCATTTTCATAGGATGGGCCATGGAGCATTGTGATGACGAGGGTCATTTAACATTGTGATGAAAAGGGTCATGTAGCATTGTGATGACAAGGGCATGGAGCCTGGAGAAGATCACAGCATGGATATTGTAATGAGAGGGGTCATGGAGCATTGTGATGAAAAGTGTTAGGAAACGTTGTGATGACAACCGCCATGGAGCACTGTGATGACACGGGCCAAGGTGCATTGTGATGAAAGGGGTCATGGATTATTGTCATGAAAGTGGTCATGTACTATTTTGATGACAGTGCATATGGAGCATTGTGATGACAAGGGCCATGGATCATTTTGATGACAAGGGCCTTTTAGCATTATGATGAAACGGGTCATGGATATTTGGGATGAATGTGGTCACGGAGCATTGTGATGACATGGGTCATGGGGCATTGTGATGAAAGGAGGCATGGAGCATTGTGATGAAATGTGTCACGGAGCATTGTGATATCAGGGATCATGGAGCATTATGATGACAAGGGCCTTGGAGCATTCTGATGACAGGGATCATTGAGCCTTGTGATGAAAGTTGTCATGAAGCATTGTGATGACATGGGGCATGGAGCATTGTGATGACAGGGGTCATGAAGCATTGTGATGTCAGGTGTCATGCAGCATTGTGCTGAAAGGCGTCTAGAGCATTGTGATGAAAGTGGTCATGGATTATTGTGATGAAATGGGTAATGGAGCATTGTGATGACAAAGGCCATGGAGCATTGTGATGACAGGGATCAAGGAGCATTGTGATGACATTGGGCATTGAGCATTGTGATGACAAGCGCCATGCAGCATTTTGATGACAAGGGCCTTTTAACATTGTGATGAAACGGGTCATGGAGCTTTGTGATGAATATGGTCACGGAGCATTGTGATGACAGGGGTCATGGAGCATTGTGATAAAAGGGGCCATGGAGCATAGTGATGAAAGGGGTACTGCAGCATGTTGACGGAATGGGTCATGGTTTATTGTGATGATAGCGATCATGGAGCATTGTCATGAAAGCGTTCATGGAGCATTGTGATGAAATGTGTCATGGAACAATGTGATTACAGTGATCATGGAGCATTGTGATGACAAGGGTCATGGAGCTTTGGGATGACAGGTTTCATGGAGTAGTGTGATGACAGTCGTGATGGGGCATTGTGATAAAAGGAGTCATGGATCATTGTGATGGCAAGGGCCATAGAGCATTTAGATGACAAGGGCCTTGGAGGATTGTGATGATAAATTCATGGAACATTGTTATGACACGGGCATGGAACATTGCGATGACAAGAGTTATGGAGAATGGTGATGTCAGGGGTCATCGGTCGTTGTGATGTCAGGGGTCATGAGGCTTTTTGATGACAGGGGTCATGGAGCATTGTGATGACAAGGGCCATGGAGAATTGTGACAACAGGTGTCATGGAGCTTTGGGATGAAACTCGTCATGGAGCATTGTGATGAATGTGGTCATGGAGCACTGTGATGAAAGGCGTCATGTAGAATTGTGATGAGAAGGGCATGGAGCATGGTGAAGACCACAGCATGGAACATTGTGATGACAGGGGTCATGGAGCACTGTGATGAAAACACTCATGGAGCATTGTGATGACAAGGGTCATGGAGCATTTTGATGATAAGGTCCATTTAACATTGTGATGAAAAGGGTCATGTAGCATTGTGATGACAAGGGCATGGAACATGGAGAGACCAGAGCATGGAGAAGACCTCAACGTGGAGCATTGTGATGAGACGGGTTATGAATCATTGTGATGAAAATGGTAATAAATCATTGTGATGACAGTGGATATGGAGCATTGTGATGACAAGGGCCATGGAACATTTTGATGAAAGGCGTACTGGAGTATTGTAACGAAAGGTGTCATGGATTTTTGTGGTAAAAGGGGTTATGGGGCATATTATGACAGGGGTCATGGAGCATTGTGATGACAGCGGTTATGGAGCATTGTGACTACAGGGGGCATGGAATATTTTGATGACAGTGGTCAAGGGGTATTGTTATGACAGGGGGCATGGAGTATTGTGATGAAAGGCATACTGGAGCATTTTGATGAAAGGGGTCATGGATTAGTGTCATGAAAGGGATCATGGTGCATTGTGATGACAGGGGTCAAAAGGCAGTGTGATGACAGGGGTCATGCAGGATTGTGATGACAAGCACCATGGAGCATTGTGATGACAAGCTCCATCTAGCATTTTGATGACAAGGACCTTTTAGCATTGTGATGAAACGGGTCATGGGGCTTTTTGATGGATGTGGTTATGGAGCCTTGTGATGACAAGCTCCATCTAGCATTTTGATGACAAGGGCCTTTTAGCAGTGTGATGAAACGGGTCATGGGGCTTTGTGAATGATGTGGTTATGGGGCATTGTGACGATAGGGGGCATGGAGCACTGTGATGACTGGGGTCCTGGAGCATTTTGATGTCAGGTGTCATGGAGCATTGTGATGACAGGTGCATGGAGGATTGTGAAAAATGTGGTCATGGAGCATTGTGATGATAGTGGGCATGGAGCATTGTGATAACAGGTGTCATGGAGCATTGTGATAACGGTGGCCATGGAGCATTGTGATGAAAGGGGTACTGGAGCATTGTGATGACAAGGGTCATTTAACATTGTGATGAAAGGTTCATGGAGCATTGTGATGACAAGGGCCTGGAACATGGTGAAGACTACAGCATGGAGCATTGTGATGACAGGGGTCATGGAGCATTGTGATGAAAGCAGTCATGGCGCAGTGTTATGGGAAGGACCGTGGAGCATTGTGATGTCACTGGTTATGGAGCATTGTGATGACAAGTGTCATTTAAAATTGTGATGAAAAGGGTCATGTAGCATTGTGATGACAAGGGCATGGAGCCTAGAGATCACAGCATGGAGTATTGTAATGAAGGGGTCATGGAGCATTGTGATGAAAGAGTTAGGGAACATGGTGATGACAATGGCCATAGAGCATTGTGATGACACGTGCCAAGGTGCATTGTGATGAAAGGGGTCATGGATCATTTTGATGAAAGTGGTCATGGATTATTTTGATGACAGGGCATATGGAGCATTGTGATGACAAGGGCCATGGATCATTTTGATGACAAGGGCCTTTTAGCATTGTGATGAAACGGGTCATGGAGCTTTGTGATGAATGTGGTCACGGAGCATTGGGATGACAGGGGTCATGGACCATTGTGATGAAAGGGATAATGGAGCATTTTGATGAAAGCGGTCATGGAGCATTGTGATGAAATGTGTCATGGAGCATTGTGATGACATTTCATATGGATCATTGTGTTGAAATGTGTCATGGAACATCGTGATGACAGTGCATATGGATCATTGTGATGATAAGTGCTCTGGAGCATTGTGATGACAAGTGCCTTGGAGCATTTAGATGAAAGGGTCACAGAACATTCTGATGAGAGGGGTCATGGAGCATTGTGATGACAGATGTCATGGAGAATTGTGATGACACGGGCATGGAGCATTGTGATGCCAAGATACATGGAGCATTGTGATGACAGTTGTCATGGGAGATTGTGATGACAGGGGGCATGGATTATTGTGCTCAAAGGCGTCTGGAGCATTGTGATGAAAGTGGTCATGGATTATTGTGATGAAATGGATAATGAAGCATTGTGATGACAGGGGGCGTGGAGCATTGTGATGAAATGTGTCACGGAGCATTGTGATATCAGGGATGATGGAGCATTGTGATGAGAAGGGCCATGGGGCATTGTGATGACAAGGGTCATTGAGCATTGTGATGAAAGTTGTCATGAAGCATTGTGATGACACGGGGCATGGAGCATTGCGATGACAGGGATCATGAAGCATTGTGATGTCACGTGTCATGGAGCATTGTGATGAAAGGCGTCTTGAGCATTGTGATGAAAGTGGTCATGGATTATTGTGATGAAATGGATAATGGAGCATTGTGATGACAAGCGTCATGGAGAATTGTGATGACAAGGGCCATGGAGTATTGTGATGACAAAGTCATGGAACACTGTGATGACAAGGGCATGGAGCATTGTGATGAAAGTGGTACTGGAGCATTGTGACGAAAAGCGCCATTGAGCATTTTTATGACATAGGCCTTTAGCATTGTGATGAAACCTGTCATGGAGCTTTGTGATGAATGTGGTCATGGAGCATTGTGATGACAGTGGGCATGGAGTTTTGTGATGGAAAGCACCATGGACCATTGTGATGACAAGGGGAATGGAGCACTGTGATGAGAGGGCTCATGTAGCTTTGGGACAACAGGTCCATGGAGCATTGTGATGAAAGTAGTACTGGAGCATTGTGATGAAAAGCGCCATTGAGCATTTTTATGACATAGGCCTTTAGCATTGTGATGAAACCTGTCATGGAGCTTTGTGATGAATGTGGTCATGGAGGAATTTGATGACAGTGGGTATGGAGTTTTGTGATGGAAAGCACCATGGACCATTGTGATGACAAGGGGCATGGGGCACTGTGATGAGAGGTGTCATGTAGCTTTGGGACAACGGGGCCATGGAGCATTGTGATGAAAGTGGTACTGGAGCATTGTGTTGAAAAGGGTCATGGATTATTGTGATGATAGTGATCATGGATTACTGTGATGATAGCGATCATGGAGCATTGTGATGAAATGGGTCATTGAGCATAGGAATGAAAGGAGTCATGGAGCATTTTAATGACAAAGGTCAAGGAGCATTGTGATGACAGGGTTCATGGCGTATTGTGATGACAGTGGTCATGGGGCATTGTGATGCTAGGAATCATGGAGCATTGTGATGGCAAGGGCCATAGAGCTTTGTGATGAAAAGGGTCATGAAGAATTTTGATGATACGGGCCAAGGAGCATTGTGATGAAAGGGGTGATGGAGCATTGGGATGAAACATGTCATAAAGCATTGTGATGACAGTGGTCATGGAGGCTTGTGATGAAAGGTGTCATGTAGAATTGTGATGAAAAGGGCATGGAACATGGTGAAGATCACAGCATGGGGCATTGTGATGACAGGGGTCATGGAGCATTGTGATGAAAGCACTCATCGAGCATTTTCATAGGATGGGCCATGGAGCATTGTGATGACGACGGTCATTTAACATTGTGATGAAAAGGGTCATGTAGCATTGTGATGACAAGGGCATGGAGCCTGAGGAAGATCACAGCATGGATATTGTAATGAGAGGGGTCATGGAGCATTGTGATGAAAAGTGTTAGGGAACGTTGTGATGACAACCGCCATGGAGCACTGTGATGACACGGGCCAAGGTGCATTGTGATGAAAGGGGTCATGGATTATTGTCATGAAAGTGGTCATGTACTATTTTGATGACAGTGCATATGGAGCATTGTGATGACAAGGGCCATGGATCATTTTGATGACAAGGGCCTTTTAGTATTATGATGAAACGGGTCATGGATATTTGTGATGAATGTGGTCACGGAGCATTGTGATGACATGGGTCATGGGGCATTGTGATGAAAGGAGGCATGGAGTATTGTGATGAAACGTGTCATGGAGAATTATGATATCAGGGATCATGGAGCATTATGATGACAAGGGCCATGGAGCATTGTGATGACAGGGGTCATTGAGCCTTGTGATGAAAGTTGTCATGAAGCATTGTGATGACATGGGGCATGGAGCATTGTGATGACAGGGGTCATGAAGCATTGTGATGTAAGGTGTCATGCAGCATTGTGATGAAAGGCGTCTGGAGCATTGTGATGAAAGTGGTCATGGGTTATTGTGATGAAATGGGTAATGGAGCATTGTGATGACAGGGATCAAGGAGCATTGTGATGACAATGGGCATTGAGCATTGTGATGACAAGCGCCATGCAGCATTTTGATGACAAGGCCCTTTTAACATTGTGATGAAACGGGTCATGGAGCTTTGTGATGAATATGGTCACGGAGCATTGTGATGACAGGGGTCATGGAGCATTGTGATAAAAGGGACCATGGAGCATAGTGATGAAAGGGGTACTGCAGCATGTTGACAGAATGGGTCATGGTTTATTGTGATGATAGCGATCATGGAGCATTGTCATGAAAGCGTTCATGGAGCATTGTGATGAAATGGGTCATGGAACAATGTGATGACAGCGATCATGGAGCATTGTGATGAAAAGGGTCATGGAACAATGTGATGACAGCGATCATGGAGCATTGTGATGACAAGGGTCATGGAGCCTTGGGATGACAGGTTTCATGGAGTAGTGTGATGACAGTGGTGATGGGGCATTGTGATAAAAGGAGTCATGGATCATTGTGATGGCAAGCGCCATAGAGCATTGTGATGACAAGGGCTTTGGAGGATTGTGATGATAAATTCATGGAACATTGTTATGACACGGGCATGGAACATTGCGATGACAAGAGTCATGGAGAATGGTGATGTCAGGGGTCATCGGTCGTTGTGATGTCAGGGGTCATGAGGCTTTTTGATGACAGGGGTCATGGAGCATTGTGATGACAAGAGCCATGGAGAATTGTGACAACAGGTGTCATGGAGCTTTGGGATGTAACTCATCATGGAGCATTGTGATGAATGTGGTCATGGAGCACTGTGATGAAAGGCGTCATGTAGAATTGTGATGACAAGGGCATGGAGCATGGTGAAGACCACAGCATGGAACATTGTGATGACAGGGGTCATGGAGCACTGTGATGAAAGCACTCATGGAGCATTGTGATGACAAGGGTCATGGAGCATTTTGATGATAAGGTCCATTTAACATTGTGATGAAAAGGGTCATGTAGCATTGTGATGACAAGGGCATGGAACATGGAGAGACCAGAGCATGGAGAAGACCTCAACGTGGAGCATTGTGATGAGACGGGTCATGGATCATTGTGATGAAAATGGTAATAAATCATTGTGATGACAGTGGATATGGAGCATTGTGATGACAAGGGCCATGGAACATTTTGATGAAAGGCGTACTGGAGTATTGTAACGAAAGGGGTCATGGATTTTTGTGATAAAAGGGGTTATGGGGCATGTGATGACAGGGGTCATGGAGCATTCTGATGACAGCGGTTATGGAGCATTGTGACTACAGGGGGCATGGAATATTTTGATGACAGTGGTCATGGGGCATTGTTATGACAGGGGGCATGGAGTATTGTGATGAAAGGCATACTGGAGCATTTTGATGAAAGGGGTCATGGATTATTGTCATGAATGGGATCATGGTGCATTGTGATGACAGGGGTCAAAAGGCAGTGTGATGACAGGGGTCATGCAGGATTGTGATGACAAGCACCATGGAGCATTGTGATGACAACCTCCATCTAGCATTTTGATGACAAGGACCTTTTAGCATTGTGATGAAACGGGTCATGGGGCTTTGTGAATGATGTGGTTATGGAGCATTGTGACGACAGGGGGCATGGAGCACTGTGATGACTGGGGTCATGGAGCATTTTGATGTCAGGGGTCATGGAGCATTGTGATGACAGGTGCATGGAGGATTGTGAAAAATGTGGTCATGGAGCATTGTGATGATAGTGGGCATGGAGCATTGTGATAACAGGTGTCATGGAGCATTGTGATAACGGTGGCCATGGAGCATTGTGTTGAAAGGGGTACTGGAGCATTGTGATGAAAGTGGTCATGGATTATTGTGATGAAATGGATAATGGAGCATTGTGATGACAAGGGTCATGGAGAATTGTGATGATAAGGGCCATGGAGTATTGTGATGACAAATTCATGGAACACTGTGATGACAAGGGTACGGAGCATTGTGATAAAAAGCGCCATTGAGCATTTTTATGACATAGGCCTTTAGCATTGTGATGAAACCTGTCATGGAGCTTTGTGATGAATGTGGTCATGGAGCATTGTGATGACAGTGGGCATGGAGTTTTGTGATGGAAAGCACCATGGACCATTGTGATGACAAGGGGCCTGGAGCACTGTGATGAGAGGTGTCATGTAGCTTTGGGACAACGGGGCCATGGAGCATTGTGTTGAAAGTGGTACTGGAGCATTGTGATGAAAAGGGTCATGGATTATTGTGATGATAGTGATCATGGATTACTGTGATGATAGCGATCATGGAGCATTGTGATGAAATGGGTCATTGAGCATAGGAATGAAAGGAGTCATGGAGCATTGTAATGACAAAGGTCAAAGAGCATTGTGATGGCAGGGTTCATGGCGTATTGTGATGACAGTGCTCATGGGGCATTGTGATGATAGGAATCATGGAGCATTGTGATGACAAGGGCCATAGAGCTTTGTGATGACAAGGGTCAGGGAGACTTTTGATGATACAGGCCAAGGAGCATTGTGATGAAAGGGGTGATGGAGCATTGGGATGAAACACGTCATAAAGCATTGTGATGAAAGTGGTCATGGAGGCTTGTGATGAAAGGTGTCATGTAGAATTGTGATGACAAGGGCATGGAACATGGTGAAGATCACAGCATGGGGCACTGTGATGACAGGGGTCATGGAGCATTGTGATGAAAGCAGTCATCGATCATTTTCATGGGATGGGCCATGGAGCATTGTGATGATGAGGGTCATTTAACATTGTTATGACAGGGGTCATGTAGCATTGTGATGACAAGGGCCATGGAGCATTGTGATGACAGGGGTCATTGAGCCTTGTGATGAAAGTTGTCATGAAACATTGTGATGACATGGGGCATGGAGAATTGTGATGACAGGGGTCATGAAGTATTGTGATGTAAGGTGTTATGCAGCATTGTGATGAAAGGCGTCTGGAGCATTGTGATGAAAGTGGTCGTGGATTATTGTGATGACATGGGTAATGGAGCATTGTGATGACAGGGATCAAGGAGCATTGTGATGACATTGGGCATTGAGCATTGTGATGACAAGCGCCATGCAGCATTTTGATGACAAAGGCCTTTTATCATTGTGATGAAACGGGTCATGGAACTTTGTGATGAATAGGGTCATGGAGCATTGTGATAACAGGGGTCATGGAGCATTGTGATAAAAGGGGCCATGGAGCATAGTGATGAAAGGGGTACTGCAGCATGTTGACAGAATGGGTCATGGTTTATTGTGATGATAGCGATCATGGAGCATTGTCATGAAAGCGTTCATGGAGCATTTTGATGAAATGGGTCATGGAACCATGTGATGACAGCGATCATGGAGCATTGTGATGACAAGTGTCATGGAGCCTTGGGATGATATGTTTCATGGAGTAGTGTGATGACAGTGGTGATGGGGCATTGTGATAAAAGGAGTCATGGATCATTGTGATGGCAAGAGCCATAGAGCATTGTGATGACAAGGGCCTTGGAGGATTGTGATGATAAATTCATGGAACATTGTTATGACACGGGCATGGAACATTGCGATGACAAGAGTCATGGAGAATGGTGATGTCAGGGGTCATCGGGCGTTGTGATGTCAGGGGTCATGAGGCTTTTTGATGACAGGGGTCTTGGAGAATTGTGACAACAGGTGTCATGGAGCTTTGGGATGAAACTCGTCATGGAGCATTGTGATGAATGTGGTCATGGAGCACTGTGGTGAAAGGCGTCATGTAGAATGGTGATGACAAGTACATGGGGCATGGTGAAGACCACAGCATGGAACATTGTGATGACAGGGGTCATGGAGCACTGTGATGAAAGCACTCATGGAGCACTGTGATGACAAGGGTCATGGAGCATTTTGATGATAAGGTCCATTTAACATTGTGATGAAAAGGATCATGTAGCATTGTGATGACAAGGGCATGGAACATGGAGAGACCAGAGCATGGAGAAGACCTCAACGTGGAGCATTGTGATGAGACAGGTCATGGATCATTGTGATGAAAATGGTAATAAATCATTGTGATGACAGTGGATATGGAGCATTGTGATGACATGGGCCATGGAACATTTCGATGAAAGGCGTACTGGTGTATTGTAATGAAAGGGGTTATGGATTTTTGTGATAAAAGGGGTTATGGGGCATTGTGATGACAGCGGTTATGGAGCATTGTGACTACAGGGGGCATGGAATATTTTGATGACAGTGGTCATGGGGCATTGTTATGACAGGGGGCATGGAGTATTGTGATGAAAGGCATAGTGGAGCATTTTGATGAAAGGGGTCATGGTTTATTGTCATGAAAGGGATCATGTTGCATTGTGATGACAGGGGACCTGGAGCATTGTGATGCTAGGCGTACTGGAACATTGTTTTGTCAGGTGTCATGGTGAAATGTGATGTCAAGGGCCATGGAGCCTTGTGATGACTGGGGTCATGGAGCATTGTCATGATAAGGTCATGGAGGATTGTGATGACATGTGTTATGAAGCATTGTGATGACAAGGGCCATGGAGCCTTGTGATGACAGGGGTCATAGGGCAGTGTGATGACAGGGGCCATGCAGCATTGTGATGACAAGCACCATGGAGCATTGTGATGACAAGCTCCATCTAGCATTTTGATGACAAGGGCCTTTTAGCATTGTGATGAAACGGGTCATGGGGCTTTGTGATGGATGTGGTTATGGAGCATTGTGATGACAAGCTCCATCTAGCATTTTGATAGCAAGGGCCTTTTAGCACTGTGATGAAATGGGTCATGGGGCTTTGTGATGGATGTGGTTATGGAACATTGTGACGACAGTGGGCATGGAGTTTTGTGATGGAAAGCACCATGGACCATTGTGATGACAAGTGGCATGGAGCACTGTGATGAGAGGTGTCATGTAGCTTTGGGACAACGGGGCCATGGAGCATTGTGTTGAAAGTGGTACTGGAGAATTGTGTTGAAAAGGGTCATGGATTATTGTGATGATAGTGATCATGGATAACTGTGATGATAGCGATCATGGAGCATTGTGATGAAATGGGTCTTTGAGCATAGGAATGAAAGGAGTCATGGAGCATTGTGATGACAAAGGTCAAGGAGCATTGCGATGACAGGGTTCATGGCGTATTGTGATGATAGTGGCCATGGGACATTGTGATGATAGGAATCATGGAGCATTGTGATGACAAGGGCCATAGAGCTTTGTGATGACAAGGGTCATGGAGAATTTTGATGATACGGGCCAAGGAGCATTGTGGTGAAAGGGGTGATGGAGCATTGGGATGAAACACGTCATAAAGCATTGTGATGAAAGGGGTGATGGAGTATTGTGATGAAAGGTGTGATGGAGCATTGGGATGAAACACGTCATAGAGCATTGTGATGAAAGTTGTCATGGAGGCTTGTGATGAAAGGTGTCATGTAGAATTGTGATGACAAGGGCATGGAACATGGTGAAGATGACAGCATGGGGCATTGTGATGACAGGGGTCATGGAGCATTGTGATGAATGCAGTCATCGAGCATTTTCATGGGAACGGCCTTGGAGCATTGTGATGACGTGGGTCATTTAACATAGTGATGAAAAGAGTCATGTAGCATTGTGATGACAAGGGCCTGGAACATGGTGAAGACTACAGCATGGATCATTGTGATGACAGGGGTCATGGAGCATTGTGATGAATGAAGTTATGGCGCATTGTTATGGGTAGGGCCATGGAGCATTGTGATGTCATCAGTTATGGAGCATTGTGATGACAAGGGTCATTTAAAATTGTGATGAAAAGCGTCATGTAGCATTGTGATGACAAGGGCATGGAGCCTAGAGATCACAGCATGGAGTATTGTAATGAGAGGGGTCATGGAGCATTGTGATGAAAGAGTTAAGGAAAATTGTGATGACAACGGCCATAGAGCATTGTGATGACATGGGCCAAGGTGCATTGTGATGAAAGGGGTCATGGATCATTTTGATGAAAGTGGTCATGGATTATTTTGATGACAGGGCATATGGAGCATTGTGATGACAAGGGCCATGGATCATTTTGATGACAAGGGCCTTTTAGCATTGTGATGAAACGGGTCAAGGAGCTTTGTGATGAATGTGGTCACGGAGCATTGGAATGAGAAAGGTCATGGACCATTGTGATGAAAGGGATAATGGAACATTGTGATGACACTTCATATGGATCATTGTGTTGAAATGTGTCATGGAGAATTGTGATGACAGTTCATATGGATCATTGTGTTGAAATGTGTCATGGAACATTGTGATGACAGTGCATATGGATCATTGTGATGATAAGTGCTATGGAGCAGTGTGATGACAAGTGTCTTGGAGCATTTTGATGAAAGCGTCATAGAACATTCTGATGAGAGTGGTTATGGAGCATTGTGATGACAGATTCATGGAAAATTGTGATGACACGGGCATGGAGCATTGTGATGCCAAGATACATGGAGCATTGTGATGACAGTTGTCATGGGAGATTGTGATGAAAGGCTGCATGGATTATTGTGCTGAAAGGCGTCTGGAGCATTGTGATGAAAGTGGTCATGGATTATTGTGATGAAATGAATAATGGAGCATTGTTATGACAGGGGGCATGGAGCATTGTGATGAAATGTGTCACGGAGCATTGTGATATCAGGGATCATGGAGCATGGTGATGAGAAGGGCCATGGAGCATTGTGATAACAGGGGTCATTGAGCATTGTGATGAAAGCTGTCATGAAGCATTGTGATGACACGGGGCATGGAGCATTGTGATGACCGGGATCATGAAGCATTGTGATGTCAGGTGTCATGGAGTATTGTGATGAAAGGCGTCTTGAGCATTGTGATGAAAGTGGTCATGGATTATTGTGATGAATTGGATGATGGAGCATTGTGATGACAAGGGTCATGGAGAATTGTGATGACAAGTGCCATGGAGTATTGTGATAACAAAGTCATGGAACACTGTGATGACAAGGGCATGGAGCATTGTGATGAAAGTGGTACTGGAGCATTGTGATGAAAAGCACCATTGAGCATTTTTATGATATAGGCCTTTAGCATTGTGATGAAACCTGTCATGGAGCTTTGTGATGAATGTGGTCATGGAGCATTGTGATGACAGTGGGCATGGAGTTTTGTGATGGAAAGGACCATGGATCATTGTGATGACAAGGGGCATGGAGCACTGTGATGAGAGGTGTCATGTAGCTTTGGGACAACGGGGCCATGAAGCATTGTGTTGAAAGTGGTAGTGGAGCATTGTGTTGAAAAGGGTCATGGATTATTGTGATGATAGTGATCATGGATTACTGTGATGGTAGGGATCATGGAGCATTGTGATGAAATGGGTCATTGAGCATAGGAATGAAAGGAGTCATGGAGCATTGTGATGACAAAGGTCAAGGAACATTGTGATGACAGTGTTCATGGCGTATTGTGATGACAGTGGTCATGGGGCATTGTGATTATAGGAATCATGGAGCATTGTGATGACATGGGCCATAGAGCTTTGTGATGACAAGGATCATGGAGAATTTTGATGATACGGGCCAAGGAGCATTGTGATGAAAGGGGTGATGGAGCATTGGGATGAAAAACGTCATAAAGCACTGTGATGAAAGTGGTCATGGAGGCTTGTGATGAAAGGTGTCATGTAGAAGTGTGATGACAAGGGCATGGAACATGGTGAAGATCACAGCATGGGGCACTGTGATGACAGGGGTCATGGAGCATTGTGATGAAAGCAGTCATCGAGCATTTTCATGGGATGGGCCATGGAGCATTGTGAAGACGAGGGTCATTTAACATTTTGATGACAGGGGTAATGTAGCATTGTGATGACAATGGCATGGAGCCTAGAGAAGATCACAGCATGGATATTTTAATGAGAGGGGTCATGGAGCATTGTGATGAAAAGTGTTAGGGAACATTGTGATGACAACCGCCCTAGAGCATTGTGATGACACGGGCCAAGGTGCATTGTGATGAAAGGGGTCATGGATTATTTTCATGAAAGTGGTCATGTACTATTTTGATGACAGTGCATATGGAGCTTTGTGATGACAAGGCCCATGGATCATTTTGATGACAAGGGCCTTTTAACATTGTGATGAAACGGGTCATGGATATTTGGGATGAATGTGGTCACAGAGCATTGTGATGACATGGGTCATGTGGCATTGTGACGAAAGGAGTCATAGAGCATTGTGATGAAATATGTCATGGAAAATTATGATATCAGGGATCATGGAGCATTATGATGACAAGGGCCATGGAGCATTCTGATGACAGGGGTCATTGAGCCTTGTGATGAAAGTTGTCATGAAGCATAGTGATGACATGGGGCATGGAGCATTGTGATGACAGGGGTCATGAAGCATTGTGATGTAAGGTGTCATGCAGCATGGTGATGAAAGGCGTCTGGAGCATTGTGATGAAAGTGGTCATGGATTATTGTGATAAAATGGGTAATGGAGAATTGTGATGACAAAGGCCATGGAGCATAGTGATGACAGGGTTCAAGGAGCATTGTGATGACATTTGGCATTGAGCATTGTGATGACAAGCGCCATGCAGCATTTTGATGAAAAGGGCCTTTTAATATTGTGATGAAACGGGTCATGGAGCTTTGTGATGAATAGGGTCACGGAGCATTGTGATGACAGGGGTCATGGAGCATTGTGATAAAAGGGGCCATGGAGCATAGTGATGAAAGGGGTACTGCAGCATGTTGACAGAATGGGTCATGGTTTATTGTGATGATAGCGATCAAGGAGCATTGTTATGAAAGCGTTTATGGAGCATTGTGATCAAATAGGTCATGGAAAAATGTGATGACAGTGATCATGGAGCATTGTGATGACAAGGGTCATGGAGCCTTGGGATGACAGTTTTACTGGAGTAGTGTGATGACAATGGTGATGGGGCATTGTGATAAAAGGAGTCATGGATCATTGTGATGTCAAGGGCCATAGAGCATTGTGATGAAAAGGGCCTTGGAGGATTGTGATGATAAATTCATGGAACATGGAACATTGCGATGGCAAGAGTCATGGAGAATGGTGATGTCAGGGGTAATCGGGCGTTGTGATGTCAGGGGTCATGAGGCTTTTTGATGACAGGGGGCATGGAGCATTGTGATGACAGGTGTCATGAAGCATTGTGATGTCAGGTGTCATGCAGCATTGTGATGAAAGGCGTCTGGAGCATTGTGATGAAAGTGGCCATGGATTATTGTGATGAAATGAGTAATGGAGCATTGTGATGACAAAGGCCAGGCAGCATTATGATGACACGGATCAAGGAGAATTGTGATGACATTGGGCATTGAGCATTGTGATGACAAGCGCCATGCAGCATTTTGATGACAACGGCCTTTTAACATTGTGATGAAACGTGTCATGGAGGTTTGTGATGAATATGGTCACTGAGCATTGTGATGACAGGGGTCATGGAGCATTGTGATAAAAGGGGCCATGGAGTATAATGAAGAAAGGGGTACTGCAGCATGTTGACGGAATGGGTCATGGTTTATTGTGATGATAGCGATCATGGAGCATTGTGATGAAAGCGTTCATTGAGCATTGTGATGGAATGGGTCATGGAACAATGTGATGACAGCGGTCATGGAGCATTGTGATGACAAGGGTCATGGAGCCTTGGGATGACAGGTTTCATGGAGTAATGTGATGACAGTGGTGATGGGGCATTGTGATAAAAGGAGTCCTGGATCATTGTGATGGCAAGGGCAATAGAGCATTGTGATGACAAGGGCCTTGGAGGATTGTGATGATAAATTCATGGAATATTGTTATGACACGGGCATGGAACATTGCGGTGACAAGAGTCATGGAGAATGGTGATGTCAGGGGTCATCGGGCGTTCTGATGTCAGGGGTCATGAGGCTTTTTGATGACAGGGGTCATGGACCATTGTGATGAAAGGGATAATGGAGCATTGTGATGACAGTTCATATGGATCATTGTGTTTAAATGTGTCATGGAACATTTTGATGACAGTGCATATGGATCATTGTGATGATAAGTGCTATGGAGCATTGTGATGACAAGTGTCTTGGAGCATTTTGATGAAAAGTTCATAGAACATTCTGATGAGAGGGGTTATGGAGCATTGTGTTGACAGATGTCATCGAGAATTCTGATGACACGGGCATGGAGCATTGTGATGCCAAGATACATGGAGCATTGTGATGACAGTTGTCATGGGAGATTGCGATGACAGGGGGCATGGATTATAGTGCTGAAAGGCGTCTGGATCATTGTGATGAAAATGGTCATGAATTATTGTGATGAAATGGTTAATGGAGAATTGTGATGACAGGGGGCATGGAGCATTGTGATGAAACGTGTCACAGAGCATTGTGATATCAGGGATCATGGAGCATTGTGATGAGAAGGGCCATGGAGCATTGTGATGACAGGGGTCATTGAGCATTGCGATGAAAGTTGTCATGAAGCATTGTGATGACACGGGGCATGGAGCATTGCGATGACAGGGATCATGAAGCATTGTGATGTCAGGTGTCATGGAGCATTGTGATGAAAGGCGTCTTCAGCATTGTGATGAAAGTGGTCATGGATTATTGTGATGAAATGGATAATGGAGCATTGTGATGACAAGGGTCATGGAGAATTGTGATGACAAGGGCCATGGAGTATTGTGATGACAAAGTCATGGAACACTGTGATGACAAGGGCATGGAGCATTGTGATGAAAGTGGTACTGGAGCATTGTGATGAAAAGCGCCATTGAGCATTTTTATGACATAGGCCTTTAGCATTGTGATGAAACCTGTCATGGAGCTTTGTGATGAATGTGGTCATGGAGCATTGTGATGACAGTGGGCATGGAGTTTTGTGATGGAAAGCACCATGGACCATTGTGATGACAAGGGGCATGGAGCACTGTGATGACAGGGGTCATGTAGATTGGGGACAATGGGCCCATGGAGAATTGTGATGAAAGTGGTACTGGAGCATTGTGTTGAAAAGGGTCATGGATTATTGTGATGATAGTGATCATGGATTACTGTGATGATAGAGATCATGGAGCATTGTGATGAAATGGTTGTTTGAGCATAGGAATGAAAGGAGTCATGGAGCATTGTGATGACAAAGGTCAAGGAGCATTACGATGACAGGGTTCATGGCGTATTGTGATGACAGTGGCCATGGGGCATTGTGATGATAGGAATCATGTAGCATTGTGATGACAAGGGCCATAGAGCTTTGTGATGACAAGGGTCATGGAGAATTTTGATGATACGGGCCAAGGAGCATTGTGATGAAAGGGGTGATGGAGCATTGGGATGAAACACGTCATAAAGCTTTGTGATGAAAGTGGTCATGGAGGCTTGTGATGAAAGGTGTCATGTAGAATTGTGATGACAAGGGCATGGAACATGGTGAAGATCACAGCATGGGGCACTGTGATGACAGGGGTCATGGAGCATTGTGATGAAAGCAGTCATCGATCATTTTCATGGGATGGGCCATGGAGCATTGTGATGACGAGGGTCATTTAACATTGTGATGAAAAGGGTCATGTAGCATAGTGATGACAAGGGCATGGAGCCTGGAGAAGATCACAGCATGGATATTGTAATGAGAGGGGTCATGGAGCATTGTGATGAAAAGTGTTAGGAAACGTTGTGATGACAACCGCCATAGAGCATTGTGATGACACGGGCCAAGGTGCATTGTGATGAAAGGGGTCATGGATTATTGTCATGAAAGTGGTCGTGTATTATTTTGATGAGAGTGCATATGGAGCTTTGTGATGACAAGGGCCATGGATCATTTTGATGACAAGGGCCTTTTAGCATTGTGATGAAACGGGTCATGGATATTTGGGATGAATGTGGTCACGGAGCATTGTGATGACATGGGTCATGGGGCATTGTGATGAAAGGAGGCATGGAGCATTGTGGTGAAATGTGTCATGGAGCATTGTGATATCAGGTATCATGGAGCATTATGATGACAAGGGCCATGGAGCATTCTGATGACAGGGTTCATTGAACCTTGTGATGAAAGTTGTCATTAAGCATTGTGATGACATGGGGCATGGAGCATTGTGATGACAGGGGTCATGAAGCATTGTGATGTCAGGTGTCATGCAGCATTGTGATGAAAGGCGTCTGGAACATTGTGATGAAAGTGGTCATGGATTATTGTGATGAAATGGGTAATGGAGCATTGTGATGACAAAGGCCATGGAGCATTGTGATGACAGGGATCAAGGAGCATTGTGATGACATTGGGCATTGAGCATTGTGAAGACAAGCGCCATGCAGCATTTTGTGAGAAGGGCCTTTAAACATTGTGATGAAACGGGTCTTGGAGCTTTGTGATGAATATGGTCACGGAACATTGTGATGACAGGGGTCATGTAGCATTGTGATAAACGGGGCCATGGAGCAGAGTGATGAAAGGGGTACTGCAGCATGTTGATGGAATGTGTCATGGTTTATTGTTATGATAGTGATCATGGAGCATTGTGATGACAGCTTTCATGGAGAATTGTGATGAAATGGGTCATGGAACAATGTGATGACAGCGGTCATGGAGCATTGTGATGACAAGGGTCATGGAACCTTGGGATGACAGGTTTCATGGAGTAGTGTGATGACAGTGGTGATGGGGCATTGTGAGAAAAGGAGTCATGGATCATTGTGATGGCAAGGGCCATAGAGCATTGTGATGACAAGGGCCTTGGAGGATTGTGATGATAAATTCATGGAACATTGTTATGACACAGGCATGGAACATTGTGATGACAAGAGTCATGGAGAATGGTGATGTCAGGGGTCATCGGGCGTTGTGATGTCAGGGGTCATGAGGCTTTTTGATGACAGAGGTCATGGAGCATTGTGATGAGAAGGGCCATGGAGAATTGTGACAACAAGTGTCATGGAGCTTTGGGATGAAACTCGTCATGGAGCATTGTGGTGAATGTGGTCATGGAGCACTGTGATGAAAGGGGTGATGTAGAATTGTGATGACAAGGGCATGGAGCATGGTGAAGACCACAGCATGGAACATTGTGATGACAGGGGTCATGGATCATTTTGATGATAAGGTCCATTTAACATTGTGATGAAAAGGGTCATGTAGCATTGTGATGACAAGTGCATGGAACATGGAGAGACCAGAGCATGGAGAAGACCTCAACGTGGAGCATTGTGATGAGACGGGGCATGGATCTTTGTGATGAAAATTGTAATAAATCCTTGTGATGACATTGGATATGGAGCATTGTGATGACAGGGGCCATGGAACATTTTGATGAAAGGCGTACTGGAGTATTGTAATGAAAGGGGTCATGGTTTTTTGTGATAAAAGTGGTTATGGGGCATGTGATGACAGGGGTCATGGAGCATTGTGTTGACAGCGGTTATGGAGCAGTGTGACTACAGGGGGCATGGAATATTTTGATGACAGTGGTCATGGGGCATTGTTATGACAGGGGGCATGGAGTATTGTGATGAAAGTCATACTGGAGCATTTTGATGAAAGGGGTCATGGATTATTGTCATGAAAGGGATCATGGTGCATTGTGATGACAGGGGGCCTGGAGCATTGTGATGCTAGGCATACCGGAGCATTGTGTTGTCAGGTGTCATGGTGAATTGTGATGTCAAGGGCCATGGAGCCTTGTGATGACAGGGGTCATGGATATTCTCATGAGAAGGTCATGGAGGATTGTGACGACAGGTGTTATGAAGCATTGTGATGACAAGGGCCATGGAGCCTTGTGATGACAGGGGTCATAGGGCAGTGTGATGACAGGGGTCATGCAGCATTATGATGACAAGCACCATGGAGCATTGTGATGAAAAGTTCCATCTAGCATTTTGATGACAAGGGCCTTTTTGCGCTGTGATGAAACGGGTCATGGGGCTTTGTGATGGATGTGGTTATGGAGCATTGTGACGACAGGGGGTATGGAACACTGTGATGACTTGGGTCATGGAGCATTGTGATGTCAGGGGTCATGGAGCATTGTGATGACAAGTGCATGGAGGATTGTGAAAAATGTGGTCATGGAGCATTGTGATGATACTGGGCATGGCGCATTGTGATAACAGGTGTAATGGAGCATTGTGATAACAGTGGCCATGGATCATTATGATGAAAGGGGTACTGGAGCACAGTGATGACAAGGGTAATTTAACATTGTGATGAAAAGGGTCTTGTAGCATTTTGATGACCAGAGCCTGGAACATGATCAAGACTACAGCATGGAGCATTGTGATGACAGGGGTCATGGAGCATTGTGATGAATGCAGTCATGGCGCATTGTTATGGGAAGGACCATGGAGCATTGTGAGGTCATCGGTTATGGAGCATTGTGATGACAAGGGTCATTTAAATTTGTGATGAAAAGGGTCATGTAGCATTGTGATGACAACGGAATGGAGCCTAGAGATCACAGCATGGAGTATTGTAATGAGAGGGGTCATGGAGCATTGTGATGAAAGAGTTAGGGAACATTGTGATGACAATGGCCATAGAGCATTGTGATGACACAGGCCAAGGGGCATTGTGATGAAAGGGGTCATGGATCATTTTGATGAAAGTGGTCATGGATTATTTTGATGAAAAGGCATATGGAGCATTGTGATGACAAGGGCCATGGATCATTTTGATGACAAGGGCCTTTTAGCATTGTGATGAAACGGGTCATGGAGCTTTGTGATGAATGTGGTCACGGAGCATTGGGATGAGATGGTTCATGGACCATTGTGATGAAAGGGATAATGGAGCATTTTGATGAAAGCGGTCATGGAGCATTGTGATGAAATGTGTCATGGAGCATTGTGATGACAGTTCATATGGATCATTGTGTTGAAATGTGTCTTGGAACATTGTGATGACAGTGCATATGGATCATTGTGATGATAAGTGCTCTGGAGCATGGTGATGACAAGTGTCTTGGAGCACTTTGATGAAAGGGTCATAGAACATTCTGAAGAGAGGGTTATGGAGCGTTATGATGACAGATGTCATGGAGAATTGTGATGACACGGGCATGGAGCATTGTGATGCCAAGATACATGGAGTATTGTGATGACAGGGGGCATGGATTATTGTGTTGAAAGGCGTCTGGAGCATTGTGATGAAAGTGGTCATGGATTATTGTGATGAAATGGATAATGGAGCATTGTGATGACAGGGGGCATGGAGCATTGTGATGAAATGTGTCACGGAGCATTGTGATATCAGGGATCATGAAGCATTGTGATGAGAATGGCCATGGAGCATTTTGATGACAGGGGTCATGAAGCATTGTGATGAGAAGGGCCATGGAGCATTGTGATGACAGGGGTCATGAAGAATTGTGATGTCAGATGTGTTGGAGCATTGTAATGAAGGCGTCTTGAGCATTTTGATGAAAGTGGTCATGGATAATTGTGATGAAATGGATAATGGAGCATTGTGATGACAAGGGTCATGGAGAATTGTGATGACAAGGGCCATGGAGTATTGTGATGACAAAGTCATGGAACACTGTGATGACAAGTGCATGGAGCATTGTGATGAAAGTGGTACTGGAGCATTGTGATGAAAAGCGCCCTTGAGCATTTTTATGACATAGGCCTTTAGCATTGTGATGAAACCTGTCATGGAGCTTTGTGATGAATGTGGTCATGGAAGATTGTGATGACAGTGGGCATGGAGTTTTGTGATGGAAAGCACCATGGACCAGTGTGATGACAAGGGGCATGGAGCACTGTGATGAGAGGTGTCATGTAGCTTTGGGACAACGGGGCCATGGAGCATTGTGATGAAAGTGGTACTGGAGCATTGTGTTGAAAAGGGTCATAGATTATTGTGATGATAGTGATCATGGATTACTGTGATGATAGCGATCATGGGGCATTGTGATGAAATGGGTCATTGAGCATAGCAATGAAATGAGTCATGGAGCATTGTAATGACAAAGGTCAAGGAGCATTGTGATGGCAGGGTTCATGGTGTATTGTGATGAATGTGCTCATGGGGCATTGTGATGATAGGAATCATGGAGCATTGTGATGACAAGGGCCATGGAGGATTGTGATTACAAGGGTCATGGAGAATTTTGATGATACGGGCCAAGGAGCATTGTGATGAAAGGGGTGATGGAGCATTGGGATGAAACACGTCATAAAGCTTTGTGATGAAAGTCGTCATGGAGGCTTGTGATGAAAGGTGTCTTGTAGAATTGTGATGACAAGGGCATGGAACATGGTGAAGATGACAGCATGGGGCATTGTGATGACAGGGGTCATGGAGCATTGTGATGAAAGCAGTCATCGAGCATTTTCATGGGAAGGGCCATGGAGCATTGTGATAACGAGGGTCATTTAACATTGTGATGAAAAGGGTCATGTAGCATTGTGATGACAAGGGCATGGAGCCTGGGGAAGATCACAGCATGGATATTTTAATGAGAGGTGTCATGGAGCATTGTGATGAAAAGTGTTAGGGAACGTTGTGATGACAACCGCCATAGAGCATTGTGATGACACGGGCCAAGGTTCATTGTGATGAAAGGGGTCATGGATTATTTTCATGAAAGTGGTCATGTACTATTTTGATGACAGGGCATATGGAGCTTTGTGATGTCAAGGGCTATGGATCATTTTGATGACAAGGGCCTTTTAGCATTGTGATGAAATGTGTCATGGATATTTGGGATGAATGTGCTCACGGAGCATTGTGATGACATGCGTCATGGGGCTTTGTGATGAAAGGAGGCATGGAGCATTGTGATGAAATGTATCACGGAGCATTCTGATATCAGGGATCATGGAGCATTATGATGACAAGGGACATGGAGCATTCTGATGACAGGGGTCATTGAGCCTTGTGATGAAAGTTGTCATGAAGCATTGTGATGACAGCGGTCATGGAGCATTGTGATGACAGGGGTCATGAAGCATTGTGATGTCAGGTGTCGTGCAGCATTGTGATGAAAGGCGTCTGGAGCATTGTGATGAAAGTGGTCATGGATTATTGTGATGAAATGGGTAATGAAGCATTGTGATGACAAAGGCCATGGAGCATTGTGATGACAGGGATCAAGGAGCATTGTGATGACATTGGGCATTGAGCATTGTGATGACAAGCGCCATGCAGCATTTTGATGACAAGGGCCTTTAATCATTGTGATGAAACGGGTCTTGGAGCTTTGTGATGAATATGGTCACGGAGCATTGTGATGACAGGGGTCATGTAGCATTGTGATAAAAGCGGCGATGGAGCATAGTGATGAAAGGGGTACTGCAGCATGTTGACGGAATGGGTCATGGTTTATTGTGATGCTAGCGATCATGGAACATTGTGATGAAATGGGTCATGGAACAATGTGATGACAGCGGTCATGGAGCATTGCGATGACAAGGGTTATGGAGCCTTGGGATGACAGGCTTCATGGAGTAGTGTGATGACAGTGGTGATGGGGCATTGTGATAAAAGGAGTCATGGATCATTGTGATGGCAAGGGCCATAAAGCATTGTGATGACAAGGGCCTTGGAGGATTGTGATAAATTAATGGAACATTGTTATGACACAGGCATGGAACATTGTGATGACAAGAGTCATGGAAAATGGTGATGTCAGGGGTCATCGGGCGATGTGAAGTCAGGTGTCATGAGGCTTTTTGATGACAGGGGTCATGGAGCATTGTGATGACAGTGGGCATGGAGTTTTGTGATGGAAAGCACCATGGACCATTGTGATGACAAGTGGCATGGAACACTGTGATGACAGGGGTCATGTAGCTTTGGGAAAACAGGGCCATGGAGCATTGTGATGAAAGTGTTGCTGGAGCATTGTGTTGAAAAGGGTCATAGATTATTGTGATGATAGTGATCATGGATTACTGTGATGATAGCAATCATGGAGCAATGTGATGAAATGGGTCATTGAGCATAGGAATGAAAGGAGTCATGGAGCATTGTGATGACAATGGTCAAGGAGCATTGTGATGACAGGGTTCATGGCGTATTGTGATGACAGTGGTCATGGGGCATTGTGATGATAGGAATCATGGAGCATTGTGATGACAAGGGCCATAGAGCTTTGTGATGACAAGGGTCATGGAGAATTTTGATGATACGGGCCAAGGAGCATTGTGGTGAAAGGGGTGATGGAGCATTGGGATGAAACACGTCATAAAGCATTGTGATGAAAGTGGTCATGGAGGCTTGTGATGAAAGGTGTCATGTAGAATTGTGATGACAAGGACATGGAACATGGGGAAGATCACAGCATGGGGCATTGTGATGACAGGGGTCATGGAGCATTGTGATGAAAGCACTCATCGAGCATTTTCATAGGATGGGCCATGGAGCATTGTGATGACGAGGGTCATTTAACATTGTGATGAAAAGGGTCATGTAGCATTGTGATGACAAGGGCATGGAGCCTGGGGAAGATCACAGCATGGATATTGTAATGAGAGGTGTCATGGAGCATTGTGATGAAAAGTGTTAGGGAACGTTGTGATGACAACCGCCATAGAGCATTGTGATGACACGGCCAAGGTTCATTGTGATGAAAGGGGTCATGGATTATTTTCATGAAAGTGGTCATGTACTATTTTGATGACAGTGCATATGGAGCTTTTGTGATGTCAAGGGCTATGGAGCATTCTGATGACAAGCGTCATGGAGCATTGTGATGACACTGGTCATAGGGCATTGTGATAACAGTGTTCATGGAGCATTGTGATGGCAAGGGCCATGGAACATAGTGATGACAGGGGTTATGCAGCATTGTGATGACAAACACCATGGAACATTGTGATGACAAGGGCCATTTAGAATTGTGATGAAACGGGTCATGGAGTATTGTGATGAATGTGCTCATGGAGCATCTTGATGACAGTGGGCATTGAGCATTGTGATGACAAGGGCCATGGAGCATTGTGATGAGAAGCGCCATGGAGCATTGTGATGAAAAAGGCCATTTAGCATTGTGATGGAACGTGTCATGGAGCATTATGATGAATGTGGTCATGGAGCATTTTGATGATATTGGGCATGGAGCATTGTGATGACAAGCTCCATATAGCATTTTGATGAGAAGGGCCTTTTAGCATTGTGATGAAATGGGTCATGGAGTTTTGTGATGAATATGGTTATTGAGCATTATGACGACTGTGGGCATGGAGCACTCTGATAACAGGGGTCATGGAGCATTGTGATGTCCAGCATCATGGAGCATTTTGATGACAAGGCCATGGAACATTGTGATGACAGGTGCATGGAGGTTTGTGAAGAATGTGGTCATGAAGCATTGTGATGTTAGTGGGCATGGAGCATTGTGATAACAGTTGTCATGGAGCATTGTGATAACAGTGGCCATGGAGCATTGTGATGAAAGGGGTACTGGAGCATTGTGATGAAATGGGTCATGGAGCATTGTGATGACAGGTATCATGAAGCATTGTGATGAAAATTGTCATGGAGCATTGTGATGACAAGCGCCATGGACTATTTTGATGACAAGTGGCATGGAGCTTTGTGATGACAGGTTCATGGAGACTTGTGATGACAGGGTCATGGAGCATTGTGATAACAGGGGCCATGGAGAATTGTGATGAAAGGGGTACTGGAGCATTGTGATGAAAGGGGTCATGGATTATTTTCATGATAGCGATCATGGAGCATTGTGATGAAAGTTGGCATGGAGCATTGTGATGAAAGGGATAATGGAGCATTTTGATGAAAGCAGTCATGGAGCATTGTGATGAAATGTGTCATGGAGCATTGTGATGACACTGCATATGGATCATTCTGGTGATAAGTGCTATGGAGCATTGTGATGACAAGTGTCATGGAGCATTTTGATGAAAGGGTCCTAGAGCATTTTGATGAGAGGGGTAATGGAGCATTGTGATGACAGATGTTATAGAGAGTTGTGATGACACGGGCATGGAGCATTGTGATGACAAGATACATGGAGCATTGTGATGACAGGGATCATGGGACATTGTGATGACAGGGGGCATGGATTATTGTGCTGAAATGCATCGGGGGCATTGTGATGAAAGTGGTCATGGATTATTGTGATGAAATGGATAATGGAGCATTGGGATGACAGGGGGCATTGAGCATTGAGATGAAAAGTGTCACGGAGCATTGTGATATCATGGATCATGGAGCATTGTGATGACAAGAGCCATGGAACATTGTGATGACAGGGGTCATTGATCATTGTGATGAAAGTTGTCATGAAGCATTGTGATGAAAGTGGTCAGGGAGCATTGTGATGAAAGGGGTCATGGAGCTTTGTAATAAAATTGGTCATGGAGCTTTGTGATGATAGCGATCATAGAGCATTGTGATGAAAGGCGTACTGGGGCATTGTGATGAAATGGGTCATGGATCATTGTGATGATAACGATCATGGAGCATTTTGTTGAAAGTGGTCATGGAGCATTTTGATGAAATGGATCATGGAGCATTGTGATGAAAGTTGTCGTGGAGCCTTTTGATGACAGGGGTCATGGAGCATTGTGATGATAAGGGTCATGGAGCATTGTGATGACAGGTGTCATTGAACATTGTAATAAAATGTGTCATGGAGCATTGTGATGACAGGTGTCATTGAACATTGTAATAAAATGTGTCATGGAGCATTGTGATGACAGTGGGCATGGATCAGTGTGATGACAAGGGCCATGGAGCATTGTTATGAGAAGTGTCATGGACCATTGTGATGAAAGGGATAATGGAGCATTGTGATGACAGATTTCATGGATTATTGTGATGACAAGGGCCATGGAGAATTTTGAGGACAAGTGTCATGTAGCATTGTGATGACACGGGCATGGAGACTTGTGATGAAAGGGGTCACCGGGCATTGTGATGATAGTGGTTTTGGAGCTTTATGTTGACAGAGGGCATGGAGGATTCTGATGAAAGGGGTACTAGAGCATTGTGATGAAAGTCTTCATGGAGCATTGTGATGACAATGGTCATGGAGCATTGTGATGACAGGGGTTATAGAGCATTGTGATGACAGTGGACATGGAGCACTGTGATGACAGAGGTCATGGGGCATTGTCATTACAGGGGGCATGGAGTATTGTGATGAAAGTCCTACTGGAGCATTGTGATAAAAGTGGTTATGGATTATTGTGTTGAAATGTATAATGGATCATTGTGATGACAGGGAGCATGGAGCATTGTGATGAAAGTGGTACTGGAGCACTGTGATGAAATGTGTCATGGATCACTGTGATGATAGCGATCATGGAGCATTGTGATGAAACTGGTCATGGATCGTTTTGATGAAAGGGCTCATGGAGCATTGTGATGAAAGTGTTCATGGAGCATTGTGATGAAAGAGTTCATGGAGAATTCTGATGACAGGAGTCATGGAGCATTGGGATGACATGGACCGTGGAGCATTGTGATGACACGGGCATGAAGCCTTGTGATGACAAGGGTCATTGAGCATTTTGATGACAGGGATCATTTATCATTGTGATGATATGTGCCATGCAGCATTGTGATGAAAAGTGTACTGGAGCATTGTGAGGAAATGGGTCATGGATCATTTGGATGACAGCGATCACCAAGCATTGTGATGAAATTGGTCATGGCTTATTGTGATGAAAGGGATCATGAAGCATTATGATGACAGAGGGCATGGAGCATTGTGATGAAAGGGGTCATGGAGCATTGTGATGACGCGGGCCATGGTTCACGGTGGTGACAGGGGTCATGGGGCATTTTGATGAAAGTGGTCAAGGATCATTGTGATGACCACTGCCATGAAGCATTGTGATGACAGGGGCCATTTAGCATTGTGATGAAACGGGTCAAGGAGCATAGTGATGACAAGGGCCATTGAGCATTCTGATGAAAAGCGTCATGGAGCATTTTGAAGACAGCGTCATGGGGCATTGTGATGAATGGGGTACTGGAGCATTGTGATTAAAGCGTTCATGGATCATTGTGATGATAGCGATCATGGATCATTGTGATGACAGGGGTCAGTGAGCATTTTGATGAGAAGTATCTTGGAGCATTGTGATGACAGGTTTCATGAGCATTGTGATGAAAGGAGTCATGGAGCTTGTGATGGCAGGGGGCATGGAGCATTGTGAGGAAAGGCGTATTGGAGCATTGTAATGAAAGTGTCATGGATTATTATGATGCAAGGGATCATGGGGCACTGTGATGACAGGGGGCATGGAGCATTGTGATGCCAACGGTCATGGATCATTGTGATGAAAGTGGTTATGGAGCAATTTCATGACAACGGCCATAGAGCACTGTGATGACAAGGGTCGGGTGTATTGTGATGACAGTGGTCATGGAGCATTGTAATGACAAGGGCCATGAAGCGTTGTGATGACAGGGGTCATGGGACATTGTGGTGACAGAAGTCAAGGACCATTGTGATGAAGGGGTAATGGAGCATTGTAATAAAAGGGGTCATGTGGCATTGGGATGACAAGCGCCATGGAGCATTGTGATGACAAGGGCCATTTAATATTGTGATGAAACCTGTCATGGAGCATTGTGATGAGAGGGGTCATGGCGCATTGTGATGACAAGGTTCATGGAGCATTGTGATGAAAGTGGGTACTGGAGCATTGTGATGAAAGTGGTTATGGATCATTGTGATGATAGCGATCATGGAGCATTGTGATGAAAGTTGTCATGGAGCATTGTGATGAAATGGATCATGGAGCATTGTGAGGAAAGTTTCATGGAGCATTGTGATGACACGGTCCATGAATTATTGTGAGGACCAGGGTAATGGAGCATTGTAATGACACGGACATGGAGCATTTTGATGACAAGATCCATGGAGAATTGTGATGACAGGGGTCATGGAGCATTGTGATGAAAGGAATCATGGAGCATTGCGATGACACGGGCCAAGGAGCATTGTGATGAAAAGAGTCATGGAGCATTGCGATGACACAGGCTAAGGTGCATTGTGATGAAAGGAGTCATGGAGCATTGTGATGAATATGGTCTTGGAGCATTGAAATGACAAGGGACATGGAGCATTGTGATGACAAACGCCGTGGAGCATTGTGATGACAAGGGCCATGTAGTATTTTGATGAAACTGGTCATGGAGCATTTTGATGACATTGGGCAAGGAGCATTGTGATGACAAGGTCTATGGAGCATTGTGATGACAAGCATCATGGAGCATTGTGATGACACTGGTCATAGGGCATTGTGATAACAGTGTTCATGGAGCATTGTGATGGCAAGGGCCATGGAACATAGTGATGACAGGGGTTATGCAGCATTGTGATGACAAGCACCATGGAACATTGTGATGACAAGGGCCATTTAGAATTGTGATGAAACGGGTCATGGAGTATTGTGATGAATGTGCTCATGGAGCATCTTGATGACAGTGGGCATTGAGCATTGTGATGACAAGGGCCATGGAGCATTGTGATGAGAAGCACCATGGAGCATTGTGATGACAAAGGCCATTTAGCATTGTGATGGAACGTGTCATGGAGCATTATGATGAATGTGGTCATGGAGCATTTTGATGATATTGGGCATGGAGCATTGTGATGACAAGCTCCATATAGCATTTTGATGACAAGGGCCTTTTAGCATTGTGATGAAAAGGGTCATGGAGTTTTGTGATGAATATGGTTATTGAGCATTATGACGACTGTGGGCATGGAGCACTCTGATAACAGGGGTCATGGAGCATTGTGATGTCCAGCATCATGGAGCATTGTGCTGACAAGGCCATGGAACATTGTGATGACAGGTGCATGGAGGTTTGTGAAGAATGTGGTCATGGAGCATTGTGATGTTAGTGGGCATGGAGCATTGTGATAACAGTTGTCATGGAGCATTGTGATAACAGTGGCCATGGAGCATTGTGATGAAAGGGGTACTGGAGCATTGTGATGAAATGGGTCATGGAGCATTGTGATGACAGGTATCATGAAGCATTGTGATGAAAATTGTCATGGAGCATTGTGATGACAAGCGCCTTTGAGCATTGTGATGACAAGGGCCTTTTAGCATTGTGATGAAACGTGTCATAGAGCTTTCTAATGAATGTGGTCATGGTGCATTGTGATGAGAGTGCGCATGGAGCATTGTGATGACAAGCGCCATGGACTATTTTGATGACAAGTGGCATGGAGCTTTGTGATGACAGGTTCATGGAGACTTGTGATGACAGGGTCATGGAGCATTGTGATAACAGGGGCCATGAAGAATTGTGATGTAAGGGGTACAGGAGCATTGTGATGAAAGGGGTCATGGATTATTTTCATGATAGCCATCATGGAGCATTGTGATGAAAGTTGGCATGGAGCATTGTGATGAAAGGGATAATGGAGCATTTTGATGAAAGCAGTCATGGAGCATTGTGATGAAATGTGTCATGGAGCATTGTGATGACACTGCATATGGATCATTCTGGTGATAAGTGCTATGGAGCATTGTGATGACAAGTGTCATGGAGCATTTTGATGAAAGGGTCCTAGAGCATTTTGATGAGAGGGGTTATGGAGCATTGTGATGACAGATGTTATAGAGAGTTGTGATGACACGGGCATGGAGCATTGTGATGACAAGATACATGGAGCATTGTGATGACAGGGATCATGGGACATTGTGATGACAGGGGGCATGGATTATTGTGCTGAAATGCGTCGGAGGCATTGTGATGAAAGTGGTCATGGATTATTGTGATGAAATGGATAATGGAGCATTGTGATGACAGGGGGCATTGAGCATTGAGATGAAAAGTGTCACGGAGCATTGTGATATCATGGATCATGGAGCATTGTGATGACAAGAGCCATGGAACATTGTGATGACAGGGGTCATTGATCATTGTGATGAAAGTTGTCATGAAGCATTGTGATGACACGGGGCATGGATCATTGTGATGATAGGGGTCATGAAGCATTGTGATGTCAGGTGTCATGGAGCAGTGTGATGGCGGGCCTTGGACAGTGTGATGAGAGGGGTCATGGAGCATTGTGATGAAAGTGGTCAGGGAGCATTGTGATGAAAGGGGTAATGGAGCTTTGTAATAAAATTGGTCATGGAGCTTTGTGATGATAGCGATCATAGAGCATTGTGATGAAAGGCGTACTGGGGCATTGTGATGAAAGGGGTCATGGATCATTGTGATGATAACGATCATGGAGCATTTTGTTGAAAGTGGTCATGGAGCATTTTGATGAAATGGATCATGGAGCATTGTGATGAAAGTTGTCGTGGAGCCTTTTGATGACAGGGGTCATGGAGCATTGTGATGATAAGGGTCATGGAGCATTGTGATGACAGGTGTCATTGAACATTGTAATAAAATGTGTCATGGAGCATTGTGATGACAGTGGGCATGGATCAGTGTGATGACAAGGGCCATGGAGCATTGTTATGAGAAGTGTCATGGACCATTGTGATGAAAGGGATAATGGAGCATTGTGATGACAGATTTCATGGATTATTGTGATGACAAGGGCCATGGAGAATTTTGAGGACAAGTGTCATGTAGCATTGTGATGACACGGGCATGGAGAATTGTGATGAAAGGGGTCACCGGGCATTGTGATGATAGTGGTTTTGGAGCTTTATGTTGACAGAGGGCATGGAGGATTCTGATGAAAGGGGTACTAGAGCATTGTGATGAAAGTCTTCATGGAGCATTGTGATGACAATGGTCATGGAGCATTGTGATGACAGGGGTTATAGAGCATTGTGATGACAGTGGACATGGAGCACTGTGATGACAGAGGTCATGGGGCATTGTCATTACAGGGGGCATGGAGTATTGTGATGAAAGTCCTACTGGAGCATTGTGATAAAAGTGGTTATGGATTATTGTGTTGAAATGTATAATGGATCATTGTGATGACAGGGAGCATGGAGCATTGTGATGAAAGTGGTACTGGAGCAGTGTGATGAAATGTGTCATGGATCACTGTGATGATAGCGATCATGGAGCATTGTGATGAAACTGGTCATGGATCGTTTTGATGAAAGGGCTCATGGAGCATTGTGATGAAAGTGTTCATGGAGCATTGTGATGAAAGAGTTCATGGAGAATTCTGATGACAGGAGTCATGGAGCATTGGGATGACATGGACCGTGGAGCATTGTGATGACACGGGCATGAAGCCTTGTGATGACAAGGGTCATTGAGCATTTTGATGACAGGGATCATTTATCATTGTGATGATATGTGCCATGCAGCATTGTGATGAAAAGTGTACTGGAGCATTGTGAGGAAATGGGTCATGGATCATTTGGATGACAGCGATCACCAAGCATTGTGATGAAATTGGTCATGGCTTATTGTGATGAAAGGGATCATGAAGCATTATGATGACAGAGGGCATGGAGCATTGTGATGAAAGGGGTCATGGAGCATTGTGATGACGCGGGCCATGGTTCACGGTGGTGACAGGGGTCATGGGGCATTTTGATGAAAGTGGTCAAGGATCATTGTGATGACCACTGCCATGAAGCATTGTGATGACAGGGGCCATTTAGCATTGTGATGAAACGGGTCAAGGAGCATAGTGATGACAAGGGCCATTGAGCATTCTGATGAAAAGCGTCATGGAGCATTTTGAAGACAGCGTCATGGGGCATTGTGATGAATGGGGTACTGGAGCATTGTGATTAAAGCGTTCATGGATCATTGTGATGATAGCGATCATGGATCATTGTGATGACAGGGGTCAGTGAGCATTTTGATGAGAAGTATCTTGGAGCATTGTGATGACAGGTTTCATGAGCATTGTGATGAAAGGAGTCATGGAGCTTGTGATGGCAGGGGGCATGGAGCATTGTGAGGAAAGGCGTATTGGAGCATTGTAATGAAAGTGTCATGGATTATTATGATGCAAGGGATCATGGGGCACTGTGATGACAGGGGGCATGGAGCATTGTGATGCCAATGGTCATGGATCATTGTGATGAAAGTGGTTATGGAGCAATTTCATGACAACGGCCATAGAGCACTGTGATGACAAGGGTCGGGTGTATTGTGATGACAGTGGTCATGGAGCATTGTAATGACAAGGGCCATGAAGCGTTGTGATGACAGGGGTCATGGGACATTGTGGTGACAGAAGTCAAGGACCATTGTGATGAAGGGGTAATGGAGCATTGTAATAAAAGGGGTCATGTGGCATTGGGATGACAAGCGCCATGGAGCATTGTGATGACAAGGGCCATTTAATATTGTGATGAAACCTGTCATGGAGCATTGTGATGAGAGGGGTCATGGCGCATTGTGATGACAAGGTTCATGGAGCATTGTGATGAAAGTGGGTACTGGAGCATTGTGATGAAAGTGGTTATGGATCATTGTGATGATAGCGATCATGGAGCATTGTGATGAAAGTTGTCATGGAGCATTGTGATGAAATGGATCATGGAGCATTGTGAGGAAAGTTTCATGGAGCATTGTGATGACACGGACATGGAGCATTTTGATGACAAGATCCATGGAGAATTGTGATGACAGGGGTCATGGAGCATTGTGATGAAAGGAATCATGGAGCATTGCGATGACACGGGCCAAGGAGCATTGTGATGAAAAGAGTCATGGAGCATTGCGATGACACAGGCTAAGGTGCATTGTGATGAAAGGAGTCATGGAGCATTGTGATGAATATGGTCTTGGAGCATTGAAATGACAAGGGACATGGAGCATTGTGATGACAAACGCCGTGGAGCATTGTGATGACACTGGTCATAGGGCATTGTGATAATAGTGTTCATGGAGCATTATGATGGCAACGGCCATGGAACATAGTGATGACAGGGGTTATGCAGCATTGTGATGACAAGCACCATGGAACATTGTGATGACAAGGGCCATTTAGAATTGTGATGAAACGGGTCATGGAGTATTGTGATGAATGTGCTCATGGAGCATCTTGATGACAGTGGGCATTGAGCATTGTGATGACAAGGGCCATGGAGCATTGTGATGAGAAGCGCCTTGGAGCATTGTGATGACAAGGGCCATTTAGAATTGTGATGAAACGTGTCATGGAGCATTATGATGAATGTGGTCATGGAGCATTTTGATGATATTGGGCATGGAGCATTGTGATGACAAGCTCCATATAGCATTTTGATGACAAGGGCCTTTTAGCATTGTGATGAAATGGGTCATGGAGTTTTGTGATGAATATGGTTATTGAGCATTATGACGACTGTGGGCATGGAGCACTCTGATAACAGGGGTCATGGAGCATTGTGATGTCCAGCATCATGGAGCATTGTGATGACAAGGCCATGGAACATTGTGATGACAGGTGCATGGAGGTTTGTGAAGAATGTGGTCATGGAGCATTGTGATGTTAGTGGGCATGGAGCATTGTGATAACAGTTGTCATGGAGCATTGTGATAAGAGTGGCCATGGAGCATTGTGATGAAAGGGGTACTGGAGCATTGTGATGAAATGGGTCATGGAGCATTGTGATGACAGGTATCATGAAGCATTGTGATGAAAATTGTCATGGAGCATTGTGATGACAAGCGCCTTTGAGCATTGTGATGACAAGGGCCTTTTAGCATTGTGATGAAACGTGTCATTGAGCTTTCTAATGAATGTGGTCATTGTGCATTGTGATGAGAGTGGGCATGGAGCATTGTGATGACAAGCGCCATGGACTATTTTGATGAAAAGTGGCATGGAGCTTTGTGATGACAGGTTCATGGAGACTTGTGATGACAGGGTCATGGAGCATTGTGATAACAGGGGCCATGGAGAATTGTGATGAAAGGGATACTGGAGCATTGTGATGAAAGGGGTCATGGATTATTTTCATGATAGCGATCATGGAGCATTGTGATGAAAGTTGGCATGGAGCATTGTGATGAAAGGGATAATGGAGCATTTTGATGAAAGCAGTCATGGAGCATTGTGATGAAATGGGTCATGGAGCATTGTGATGACACTGCATATGGATCATTCTGGTGATAAGTGCTATGGAGCATTGTGATGACAAGTGTCATGGAGCATTTTGATGAAAGGGTCCTAGAGCATTTTGATGAGAGGGGTTATGGAGCATTGTGATGACAGATGTTATAGAGAGTTGTGATGACACGGGCATGGAGCATTGTGATGACAAGATACATGGAGCATTGTGATGACAGGGATCATGGGACATTGTGATGACAGGGGGCATGGATTATTGTGCTGAAATGCGTCGGGGGCATTGTGATGAAAGTGGTCATGGATTATTGTGATGAAATGGATAATGGAGTATTGTGATGACAGGGGGCATTGAGCATTGAGATGAAAAGTGTCACGGAGCATTGTGATATCATGGATCATGGAGCACTGTGATGACAAGAGCCATGGAACATTGTGATGACAGGGGTCATTGATCATTGTGATGAAAGTTGTCATGAAGCATTGTGATGACACGGGGCATAGATCATTGTGATGATAGGGGTCATGAAGCATTGTGATGTCAGGTGTCATGGAGCAGTGTGATGGCGGGCCTTGGACAGTGTGATGAGAGGGGTCATGGAGCATTGTGATGAAAGTGGTCAGGGAGCATTGTGATGAAAGGGGTAATGGAGCTTTTTAATAAAATTGGTCATGGAGCTTTGTGATGATAGCGATCATAGAGCATTGTGATGAAAGGCGTACTGGGGCATTGTGATGAAAGGGGTCATGGATCATTGTGATGATAACGATCATGGAGCATTTTGTTGAAAGTGGTCATGGAGCATTTTGATGAAATGGATCATGGAGCATTGTGATGAAAGTTGTCGTGGAGCCTTTTGATGACAGGGGTCATGGAGCATTGTGATGATAAGGGTCATGGAGCATTGTGATGACAGGTGTCATTGAACATTGTAATAAAATGTGTCATGGAGCATTGTGATGACAGTGGGCATGGATCAGTGTGATGACAAGGGCCATGGAGCATTGTTATGAGAAGTGTCATGGACCATTGTGATGAAAGGGATAATGGAGCATTGTGATGACAGATTTCATGGATTATTGTGATGACAAGGGCCATGGAGAATTTTGAGGACAAGTGTCATGTAGCATTGTGATGACACGGGCATGGAGAATTGTGATGAAAGGGGTCACCGGGCATTGTGATGATAGTGGTTTTGGAGCTTTATGTTGACAGAGGGCATGGAGGATTCTGATGAAAGGGGTACTAGAGCATTGTGATGAAAGTCTTCATGGAGCATTGTGATGACAATGGTCATGGAGCATTGTGATGACAGGGGTTATAGAGCATTGTGATGACAGTGGACATGGAGCACTGTGATGACAGAGGTCATGGGGCATTGTCATTACAGGGGGCATGGAGTATTGTGATGAAAGTCCTACTGGAGCATTGTGATAAAAGTGGTTATGGATTATTGTGTTGAAATGTATAATGGATCATTGTGATGACAGGGAGCATGGAGCATTGTGATGAAAGTGGTACTGGAGCACTGTGATGAAATGTGTCATGGATCACTGTGATGATAGCGATCATGGAGCATTGTGATGAAACTGGTCATGGATCGTTTTGATGAAAGGGCTCATGGAGCATTGTGATGAAAGTGTTCATGGAGCATTGTGATGAAAGAGTTCATGGAGAATTCTGATGACAGGAGTCATGGAGCATTGGGATGACATGGACCGTGGAGCATTGTGATGACACGGGCATGAAGCCTTGTGATGACAAGGGTCATTGAGCATTTTGATGACAGGGATCATTTATCATTGTGATGATATGTGCCATGCAGCATTGTGATGAAAAGTGTACTGGAGCATTGTGAGGAAATGGGTCATGGATCATTTGGATGACAGCGATCACCAAGCATTGTGATGAAATTGGTCATGGCTTATTGTGATGAAAGGGATCATGAAGCATTATGATGACAGAGGGCATGGAGCATTGTGATGAAAGGGGTCATGGAGCATTGTGATGACGCGGGCCATGGTTCACGGTGGTGACAGGGGTCATGGGGCATTTTGATGAAAGTGGTCAAGGATCATTGTGATGACCACTGCCATGAAGCATTGTGATGACAGGGGCCATTTAGCATTGTGATGAAACGGGTCAAGGAGCATAGTGATGACAAGGGCCATTGAGCATTCTGATGAAAAGCGTCATGGAGCATTTTGAAGACAGCGTCATGGGGCATTGTGATGAATGGGGTACTGGAGCATTGTGATTAAAGCGTTCATGGATCATTGTGATGATAGCGATCATGGATCATTGTGATGACAGGGGTCAGTGAGCATTTTGATGAGAAGTATCTTGGAGCATTGTGATGACAGGTTTCATGAGCATTGTGATGAAAGGAGTCATGGAGCTTGTGATGGCAGGGGGCATGGAGCATTGTGAGGAAAGGCGTATTGGAGCATTGTAATGAAAGTGTCATGGATTATTATGATGCAAGGGATCATGGGGCACTGTGATGACAGGGGGCATGGAGCATTGTGATGCCAACGGTCATGGATCATTGTGATGAAAGTGGTTATGGAGCAATTTCATGACAACGGCCATAGAGCACTGTGATGACAAGGGTCGGGTGTATTGTGATGACAGTGGTCATGGAGCATTGTAATGACAAGGGCCATGAAGCGTTGTGATGACAGGGGTCATGGGACATTGTGGTGACAGAAGTCAAGGACCATTGTGATGAAGGGGTAATGGAGCATTGTAATAAAAGGGGTCATGTGGCATTGGGATGACAAGCGCCATGGAGCATTGTGATGACAAGGGCCATTTAATATTGTGATGAAACCTGTCATGGAGCATTGTGATGAGAGGGGTCATGGCGCATTGTGATGACAAGGTTCATGGAGCATTGTGATGAAAGTGGGTACTGGAGCATTGTGATGAAAGTGGTTATGGATCATTGTGATGATAGCGATCATGGAGCATTGTGATGAAAGTTGTCATGGAGCATTGTGATGAAATGGATCATGGAGCATTGTGAGGAAAGTTTCATGGAGCATTGTGATGACACGGACATGGAGCATTTTGATGACAAGATCCATGGAGAATTGTGATGACAGGGGTCATGGAGCATTGTGATGAAAGGAATCATGGAGCATTGCGATGACACGGGCCAAGGAGCATTGTGATGAAAAGAGTCATGGAGCATTGCGATGACACAGGCTAAGGTGCATTGTGATGAAAGGAGTCATGGAGCATTGTGATGAATATGGTCTTGGAGCATTGAAATGACAAGGGACATGGAGCATTGTGATGACAAACGCCGTGGAGCATTGTGATGACACTGGTCATAGGGCATTGTGATAACAGTGTTCATGGAGCATTATGATGGCAACGGCCATGGAACATAGTGATGACAGGGGTTATGCAGCATTGTGATGACAAGCACCATGGAACATTGTGATGACAAGGGCCATTTAGAATTGTGATGAAACGGGTCATGGAGTATTGTGATGAATGTGCTCATGGAGCATCTTGATGACAGTGGGCATTGAGCATTGTGATGACAAGGGCCATGGAGCATTGTGATGAGAAGCGCCTTGGAGCATTGTGATGACAAGGGCCATTTAGAATTGTGATGAAACGTGTCATGGAGAATTATGATGAATGTGGTCATGGAGCATTTTGATGATATTGGGCATGGAGCATTGTGATGACAAGCTCCATATAGCATTTTGATGACAAGGGCCTTTTAGCATTGTGATGAAATGGGTCATGGAGTTTTGTGATGAATATGGTTATTGAGCATTATGACGACTGTGGGCATGGAGCACTCTGATAACAGGGGTCATGGAGCATTGTGATGTCCAGCATCATGGAGCATTGTGATGACAAGGCCATGGAACATTGTGATGACAGGTGCATGGAGGTTTGTGAAGAATGTGGTCATGGAGCATTGTGATGTTAGTGGGCATGGAGCATTGTGATAACAGTTGTCATGGAGCATTGTGATAACAGTGGCCATGGAGCATTGTGATGAAAGGGGTACTGGAGCATTGTGATGAAATGGGTCATGGAGCATTGTGATGACAGGTATCATGAAGCATTGTGATGAAAATTGTCATGGAGCATTGTGATGACAAGCGCCTTTGAGCATTGTGATGACAAGGGCCTTTTAGCATTGTGATGAAACGTGTCATTGAGCTTTCTAATGAATGTGGTCATTGTGCATTGTGATGAGAGTGGGCATGGAGCATTGTGATGACAAGCGCCATGGACTATTTTGATGAAAAGTGGCATGGAGCTTTGTGATGACAGGTTCATGGAGACTTGTGATGACAGGGTCATGGAGCATTGTGATAACAGGGGCCATGGAGAATTGTGATGAAAGGGATACTGGAGCATTGTGATGAAAGGGGTCATGGATTATTTTCATGATAGCGATCATGGAGCATTGTGATGAAAGTTGGCATGGAGCATTGTGATGAAAGGGATAATGGAGCATTTTGATGAAAGCAGTCATGGAGCATTGTGATGAAATGTGTCATGGAGCATTGTGATGACACTGCATATGGATCATTCTGGTGATAAGTGCTATGGAGCATTGTGATGACAAGTGTCATGGAGCATTTTGATGAAAGGGTCCTAGAGCATTTTGATGAGAGGGGTTATGGAGCATTGTGATGACAGATGTTATAGAGAGTTGTGATGACACGGGCATGGAGCATTGTGATGACAAGATACATGGAGCATTGTGATGACAGGGATCATGGGACATTGTGATGACAGGGGGCATGGATTATTGTGCTGAAATGCGTCGGGGGCATTGTGATGAAAGTGGTCATGGATTATTGTGATGAAATGGATAATGGAGCATTGTGATGACAGGGGGCATTGAGCATTGAGATGAAAAGTGTCACGGAGCATTGTGATATCATGGATCATGGAGCACTGTGATGACAAGAGCCATGGAACATTGTGATGACAGGGGTCATTGATCATTGTGATGAAAGTTGTCATGAAGCATTGTGATGACACGGGGCATAGATCATTGTGATGATAGGGGTCATGAAGCATTGTGATGTCAGGTGTCATGGAGCAGTGTGATGGCGGGCCTTGGACAGTGTGATGAGTGGGGTCATGGAGCATTGTGATGAAAGTGGTCAGGGAGCATTGTGATGAAAGGGGTAATGGAGCTTTGTAATAAAATTGGTCATGGAGCTTTGTGATGATAGCGATCATAGAGCATTGTGATGAAAGGCGTACTGGGGCATTGTGATGAAAGGGGTCATGGATCATTGTGATGATAACGATCATGGAGCATTTTGTTGAAAGTGGTCATGGAGCATTTTGATGAAATGGATCATGGAGCATTGTGATGAAAGTTGTCGTGGAGCCTTTTGATGACAGGGGTCATGGAGCATTGTGATGATAAGGGTCATGGAGCATTGTGATGACAGGTGTCATTGAACATTGTAATAAAATGTGTCATGGAGCATTGTGATGACAGTGGGCATGGATCAGTGTGATGACAAGGGCCATGGAGCATTGTTATGAGAAGTGTCATGGACCATTGTGATGAAAGGGATAATGGAGCATTGTGATGACAGATTTCATGGATTATTGTGATGACAAGGGCCATGGAGAATTTTGAGGACAAGTGTCATGTAGCATTGTGATGACACGGACATGGAGAATTGTGATGAAAGGGGTCACCGGGCATTGTGATGATAGTGGTTTTGGAGCTTTATGTTGACAGAGGGCATGGAGGATTCTGATGAAAGGGGTACTAGAGCATTGTGATGAAAGTCTTCATGGAGCATTGTGATGACAATGGTCATGGAGCATTGTGATGACAGGGGTTATAGAGCATTGTGATGACAGTGTACATGGAGCATTGTGATGACAGAGGTCATGGGGCATTGTCATTACAGGGGGCATGGAGTATTGTGATGAAAGTCCTACTGGAGCATTGTGATAAAAGTGGTTATGGATTATTGTGATGAAATGTATAATGGATCATTGTGATGACAGGGAGCATGGAGCATTGTGATGAAATGTGTCACGGATCACTGTGATGATAGCGATCATGGAGCATTGTGATGAAACTGGTCATGGATCGTTTTGATGAAAGGGCTCATGGAGCATTGTGATGAAAGTGTTCATGGAGCATTGTGATGAAAGAGTTCATGGAGAATTCTGATGACAGGAGTCATGGAGCATTGGGATGACATGGACCGTGGAGCATTGTGATGACACGGGAATGAAGCCTTGTGATGACAAGGGTCATTGAGCATTTTGATGACAGGGATCATTTATCATTGTGATGATATGTGCCATGCAGCATTGTGATGAAAAGTGTACTGGAGCATTGTGAGGAAATGGGTCATGGATCATTTGGATGACAGCGATCACCAAGCATTGTGATGAAATTGGTCATGGCTTATTGTGATGAAAGGGATCATGAAGCATTATGATGACAGAGGGCATGGAGCATTGTGATGAAAGGGGTCATGGAGCATTGTGATGACGCGGGCCATGGTTCACGGTGGTGACAGGGGTCATGGGGCATTTTGATGAAAGTGGTCAAGGAGCATTGTGATGACCAGTGCCATGAAGCATTGTGATGACAGGGGCCATTTAGCATTGTGATGAAACGGGTCAAGGAGCATAGTGATGACAAGGGCCATTGAGCATTCTGATGAAAAGCGTCATGGAGCATTTTGAAGACAGCGTCATGGGGCATTGTGATGAATGGGGTACTGGAGCATTGTGATTAAAGCGTTCATGGATCATTGTGATGATAGCGATCATGGATCATTGTGATGACAGGGGTCAGTGAGCATTTTGATGAGAAGTATCTTGGAGCATTGTGATGACAGGTTTCATGAGCATTGTGATGAAAGGAGTCATGGAGCTTGTGATGGCAGGGGGCATGGAGCATTGTGAGGAAAGGCGTATTGGAGCATTGTAATGAAAGTGTCATGGATTATTATGATGCAAGGGATCATGGGGCACTGTGATGACAGGGGGCATGGAGCATTGTGATGCCAACAGTCATGGATCATTGTGATGAAAGTGGTTATGGAGCAATTTCATGACAACGGCCATAGAGCACTGTGATGACAAGGGTCGGGTGTATTGTGATGCCAGTGGTCATGGAGCATTGTAATGACAATGGCCATGAAGCGTTGTGATGACAGGGGTCATGGGACATTGTGGTGACAGAAGTCAAGGACCATTGTGATGAAGGGGTAATGGAGCATTGTAATAAAAGGGGTCATGTGGCATTGGGATGACAAGCGCCATGGAGCATTGTGATGACAAGGGCCATTTAATATTGTGATGAAACCTGTCATGGAGCATTGTGATGAGAGGGGTCATGGCGCATTGTGATGACAAGGTTCATGGAGCATTGTGATGAAAGTGGGTACTGGAGCATTGTGATGAAAGTGGTTATGGATCATTGTGATGATAGCGATCATGGAGCATTGTGATGAAAGTTGTCATGGAGCATTGTGATGAAATGGATCATGGAGCATTGTGAGGAAAGTTTCATGGAGCATTGTGATGACACGGTCCATGAATTATTGTGATGACCAGGGTAATGGAGCATTGTAATGACACGGACATGGAGCATTTTGATGACAAGATCCATGGAGAATTGTGATGACAGGGGTCATGGAGCATTGTGATGAAAGGAATCATGGAGCATTGCGATGACACGGGCCAAGGAGCATTGTGATGAAAAGAGTCATGGAGCATTGCGATGACACAGGCTAAGGTGCATTGTGATGAAAGGAGTCATGGAGCATTGTGATGAATATGGTCTTGGAGCATTGAAATGACAAGGGACATGGAGCATTGTGATGACAAACGCCGTGGAGCATTGTGATGACAAGGGCCATGTAGTATTTTGATGAAACTGGTCATGGAGCATTTTGATGACATTGGGCAAGGAGCATTGTGATGACAAGGTCTATGGAGCATTGTGATGACAAGCATCATGGAGCATTGTGAGGACACTGGTCATAGGGCATTGTGATAACAGTGTTCATGGAGCATTGTGATGGCAAGGGCCATGGAACATAGTGATGACAGGGGTTATGCAGCATTGTGATGACAAGCACCATGGAACATTGTGATGACAAGGGCCATTTAGAATTGTGATGAAACGGGTCATGGAGTATTGTGATGAATGTGCTCATGGAGCATCTTGATGACAGTGGGCATTGAGCATTGTGATGACAAGGGCCATGGAGCATTGTGATGAGAAGCGCCTTGGAGCATTGTGATGACAAGGGCCATTTAGAATTGTGATGAAACGTGTCATGGAGCATTATGATGAATGTGGTCATGGAGCATTTTGATGATATTGGGCATGGAGCATTGTGATGACAAGCTCCATATAGCATTTTGATGACAAGGGCCTTTTAGCATTGTGATGAAATGGGTCATGGAGTTTTGTGATGAATATGGTTATTGAGCATTATGACGACTGTGGGCATGGAGCACTCAGATAACAGGGGTCATGGAGCATTGTGATGTCCAGCATCATGGAGCATTGTGATGACAAGGCCATGGAACATTGTGATGACAGGTGCATGGAGGTTTGTGAAGAATGTGGTCATGGAGCATTGTGATGTTAGTGGGCATGGAGCATTGTGATAACAGTTGTCATGGAGCATTGTGATAACAGTGGCCATGGAGCATTGTGATGAAAGGGGTACTGGAGCATTGTGATGAAATGGGTCATGGAGCATTGTGATGACAGGTATCATGAAGCATTGTGATGAAAATTGTCATGGAGCATTGTGATGACAAGCGCCTTTGAGCATTGTGATGACAAGGGCCTTTTAGCATTGTGATGAAACGTGTCATTGAGCTTTCTAATGAATGTGGTCATGGTGCATTGTGATGAGAGTGCGCATGGAGCATTGTGATGACAAGCGCCATGGACTATTTTGATGACAAGTGGCATGGAGCTTTGTGATGACAGGTTCATGGAGACTTGTGATGACAGGGTCATGGAGCATTGTGATAACAGGGGCCATGAAGAATTGTGATGAAAGGGGTACAGGAGCATTGTGATGAAAGGGGTCATGGATTATTTTCATGATAGCCATCATGGAGCATTGTGATGAAAGTTGGCATGGAGCATTGTGATGAAAGGGATAATGGAGCATTTTGATGAAAGCAGTCATGGAGCATTGTGATGAAATGTGTCATGGAGCATTGTGATGACACTGCATATGGATCATTCTGGTGATAAGTGCTATGGAGCATTGTGATGACAAGTGTCATGGAGCATTTTGATGAAAGGGTCCTAGAGCATTTTGATGAGAGGGGTTATGGAGCATTGTGATGACAGATGTTATAGAGAGTTGTGATGACACGGGCATGGAGCATTGTGATGACAAGATACATGGAGCATTGTGATGACAGGGATCATGGGACATTGTGATGACAGGGGGCATGGATTATTGTGCTGAAATGCGTCGGGGGCATTGTGATGAAAGTGGTCATGGATTATTGTGATGAAATGGATAATGGAGCATTGTGATGACAGGGGGCATTGAGCATTGAGATGAAAAGTGTCACGGAGCATTGTGATATCATGGATCATGGAGCACTGTGATGACAAGAGCCATGGAACATTGTGATGACAGGGGTCATTGATCATTGTGATGAAAGTTGTCATGAAGCATTGTGATGACACGGGGCATAGATCATTGTGATGATAGGGGTCATGAAGCATTGTGATGTCAGGTGTCATGGAGCAGTGTGATGGCGGGCCTTGGACAGTGTGATGAGAGGGGTCATGGAGCATTGTGATGAAAGTGGTCAGGGAGCATTGTGATGAAAGGGGTAATGGAGCTTTGTAATAAAATTGGTCATGGAGCTTTGTGATGATAGCGATCATAGAGCATTGTGATGAAAGGCGTACTGGGGCATTGTGATGAAAGGGGTCATGGATCATTGTGATGATAACGATCATGGAGCATTTTGTTGAAAGTGGTCATGGAGCATTTTGATGAAATGTATCATGGAGCATTGTGATGAAAGTTGTCGTGGAGCCTTTTGATGACAGGGGTCATGGAGCATTGTGATGATAAGGGTCATGGAGCATTGTGATGACAGGTGTCATTGAACATTTTAATAAAATGTGTCATGGAGCATTGTGATGACAGTGGGCATGGATCAGTGTGATGACAAGGGCCATGGAGCATTGTTATGAGAAGTGTCATGGACCATTGTGATGAAAGGGATAATGGAGCACTGTGATGACAGATTTCATGGATTATTGTGATGACAAGGGCCATGGAGAATTTTGAGGACAAGTGTCATGTAGCATTGTGATGACACGGACATGGAGAATTGTGATGAAAGGGGTCACCGGGCATTGTGATGATAGTGGTTTTGGAGCTTTATGTTGACAGAGGGCATGGAGGATTCTGATGAAAGGGGTACTAGAGCATTGTGATGAAAGTCTTCATGGAGCATTGTGATGACAATGGTCATGGAGCATTGTGATGACAGGGGTTATAGAGCATTGTGATGACAGTGTACATGGAGCATTGTGATGACAGAGGTCATGGGGCATTGTCATTACAGGGGGCATGGAGTATTGTGATGAAAGTCCTACTGGAGCATTGTTATAAAAGTGGTTATGGATTATTTTGATGAAATGTATAATGGATCATTGTGATGACAGGGAGCATGGAGCATTGTGATGAAAGTGGTACTGGAGCACTGTGATGAAATGTGTCATGGATCACTGTGATGATAGCGATCATGGAGCATTGTGATGAAACTGGTCATGGATCGTTTTGATGAAAGGGCTCATGGAGCATTGTGATGAAAGTGTTCATGGAGCATTGTGATGAAAGAGTTCATGGAGAATTCTGATGACAGGAGTCATGGAGCATTGGGATGACATGGACCGTGGAGCATTGTGATGACACGGGCATGAAGCATTGTGATGACAAGGACCATGGAGCATTGTGATGACAAGGGTCATTGAGCATTTTGATGACAGGGATCATTTATCATTGTGATGATATGTGCCATGCAGCATTGTGATGAAAAGTGTACTGGAGCATTGTGATGAAATGGGTCATGGATCATTTGGATGACAGCGATCACCAAGCATTGTGATGAAATTGGTCATGGCTTATTGTGATGAAAGGGATCATGAAGCATTATGATGACAGAGGGCATGGAGCATTGTGATGAAAGGGGTCATGGAGCATTGTGATGACGCGGGCCATGGTTCACGGTGGTGACAGGGGTCATGGGGCATTTTGATGAAAGTGGTCAAGGATCATTGTGATGACCAGTGCCATGAAGCATTGTGATGACAGGGGCCATTTAGCATTGTGATGAAACGGGTCAAGGAGCATAGTGATGACAAGGGCCATTGAGCATTCTGATGAAAAGCGTCATGGAGCATTTTGAAGACAGCGTCATGGGGCATTGTGATGAATGGGGTACTGGAGCATTGTGATTAAAGCGTTCATGGATCATTGTGATGATAGCGATCATGGATCATTGTGATGACAGGGGTCAGTGAGCATTTTGATGAGAAGTATCTTGGAGCATTGTGATGACAGGTTTCATGAGCATTGTGATGAAAGGAGTCATGGAGCTTGTGATGGCAGGGGGCATGGAGCATTGTGAGGAAAGGCGTATTGGAGCATTGTAATGAAAGTGTCATGGATTATTATGATGCAAGGGATCATGGGGCACTGTGATGACAGGGGGCATGGAGCATTGTGATGCCAACAGTCATGGATCATTGTGATGAAAGTGGTTATGGAGCAATTTCATGGCAACGGCCATAGAGCACTGTGATGACAAGGGTCGGGTGTATTGTGATGCCAGTGGTCATGGAGCATTGTAATGACAAGGGCCATGAAGCGTTGTGATGACAGGGGTCATGGGACATTGTGGTGACAGAAGTCAAGGACCATTGTGATGAAGGGGTAATGGAGCATTGTAATAAAAGGGGTCATGTGGCATTGGGATGACAAGCGCCATGGAGCATTGTGATGACAAGGGCCATTTAATATTGTGATGAAACCTGTCATGGAGCATTGTGATGAGAGGGGTCATGGCGCATTGTGATGACAAGGTTCATGGAGCATTGTGATGAAAGTGGGTACTGGAGCATTGTGATGAAAGTGGTTATGGATCATTGTGATGATAGCGATCATGGAGCATTGTGATGAAAGTTGTCATGGAGCATTGTGATGAAATGGATCATGGAGCATTGTGAGGAAAGTTTCATGGAGCATTGTGATGACACGGACATGGAGCATTTTGATGACAAGATCCATGGAGAATTGTGATGACAGGGGTCATGGAGCATTGTGATGAAAGGAATCATGGAGCATTGCGATGACACGGGCCAAGGAGCATTGTGATGAAAAGAGTCATGGAGCATTGCGATGACACAGGCTAAGGTGCATTGTGATGAAAGGAGTCATGGAGCATTGTGATGAATATGGTCTTGGAGCATTGAAATGACAAGGGACATGGAGCATTGTGATGACAAACGCCGTGGAGCATTGTGATGACAAGGGCCATGTAGTATTTTGATGAAACTGGTCATGGAGCATTTTGATGACATTGGGCAAGGAGCATTGTGATGACAAGGTCTATGGAGCATTGTGATGACAAGCATCATGGAGCATTGTGAGGACACTGGTCATATGGCATTGTGATAACAGTGTTCATGGAGCATTGTGATGGCAAGGGCCATGGAACATAGTGATGACAGGGGTTATGCAGCATTGTGATGACAAGCACCATGGAACATTGTGATGACAAGGGCCATTTAGAATTGTGATGAAACGGGTCATGGAGTATTGTGATGAATGTGCTCATGGAGCATCTTGATGACAGTGGGCATTGAGCATTGTGATGACAAGGGCCATGGAGCATTGTGATGAGAAGCGCCATGGAGCATTGTGATGAAAAGAGTCATGGAGCATTGCGATGACACAGGCTAAGGTGCATTGTGATGAAAGGAGTCATGGAGCATTGTGATGAATATGGTCTTGGAGCATTGAAATGACAAGGGACATGGAGCATTGTGATGACAAACGCCGTGGAGCATTGTGATGACACTGGTCATAGGGCATTGTGATAACAGTGTTCATGGAGCATTATGATGGCAACGGCCATGGAACATAGTGATGACAGGGGTTATGCAGCATTGTGATGACAAGCACCATGGAACATTGTGATGACAAGGGCCATTTAGAATTGTGATGAAACGGGTCATGGAGTATTGTGTTGAATGTGCTCATGGAGCATCTTGATGACAGTGGGCATTGAGCATTGTGATGACAAGGGCCATGGAGCATTGTGATGAGAAGCGCCTTGGAGCATTGTGATGACAAGGGCCATTTAGAATTGTGATGAAACGTGTCATGGAGCATTATGATGAATGTGGTCATGGAGCATTTTGATGATATTGGGCATGGAGCATTGTGATGACAAGCTCCATATAGCATTTTGATGACAAGGGCCTTTTAGCATTGTGATGAAATGGGTCATGGAGTTTTGTGATGAATATGGTTATTGAGCATTATGACGACTGTGGGCATGGAGCACTCTGATAACAGGGGTCATGGAGCATTGTGATGTCCAGCATCATGGAGCATTGTGATGACAAGGCCATGGAACATTGTGATGACAGGTGCATGGAGGTTTGTGAAGAATGTGGTCATGGAGCATTGTGATGTTAGTGGGCATGGAGCATTGTGATAACAGTTGTCATGGAGCATTGTGATAACAGTGGCCATGGAGCATTGTGATGAAAGGGGTACTGGAGCATTGTGATGAAATGGGTCATGGAGCATTGTGATGACAGGTATCATGAAGCATTGTGATGAAAATTGTCATGGAGCATTGTGATGACAAGCGCCTTTGAGCATTGTGATGACAAGGGCCTTTTAGCATTGTGATGAAACGTGTCATAGAGCTTTCTAATGAATGTGGTCATGGTGCATTGTGATGAGAGTGCGCATGGAGCATTGTGATGACAAACGCCATGGACTATTTTGATGACAAGTGGCATGGAGCTTTGTGATGACAGGTTCATGGAGACTTGTGAAGACAGGGTCATGGAGCATTGTGATAACAGGGGCCATGGAGAATTTTGATGAAAGGGGTACTGGAGCATTGTGATGAAAGGGGTCATGGATTATTTTCATGATAGCGATCATGGAGCATTGTGATGAAAGTTGGCATGGAGCATTGTGATGAAAGGGATAATGGAGCATTTTGATGAAAGCAGTCATGGAGCATTGTGATGAAATGTGTCATGGAGCATTGTGATGACACTGCATATGGATCATTCTGGTGATAAGTGCTATGGAGCATTGTGATGACAAGTGTCATGGAGCATTTTGATGAAAGGGTCCTAGAGCATTTTGATGAGAGGGGTTATGGAGCATTGTGATGACAGATGTTATAGAGAGTTGTGATGACACGGGCATGGAGCATTGTGATGACAAGATACATGGAGCATTGTGATGACAGGGATCATGGGACATTGTGATGACAGGGGGCATGGATTATTGTGCTGAAATGCTTCGGGGGCATTGTGATGAAAGTGGTCATGGATTATTGTGATGAAATGGATAATGGAGCATTGGGATGACAGGGGGCATTGAGCATTGAGATGAAAAGTGTCACGGAGCATTGTGATATCATGGATCATGGAGCATTGTGATGACAAGAGCCATGGAACATTGTGATGACAGGGGTCATTGATCATTGTGATGAAAGTTGTCATGAAGCATTGTGATGACACGGGGCATGGATCATTGTGATGATAGGGGTCATGAAGCATTGTGATGTCAGGTGTCATGGAGCAGTGTGATGGCGGGCCTTGGACAGTGTGATGAGAGGGGTCATGAAGCATTGTGATGAAAGTGGTCAGGGAGCATTGTGATGAAAGGGGTAATGGAGCTTTGTAATAAAATTGGTCATGGAGCTTTGTGATGATAGCGATCATAGAGCATTGTGATGAAAGGCGTACTGGGGCATTGTGATGAAAGGGGTCATGGATCATTGTGATGATAACGATCATGGAGCATTTTGTTGAAAGTGGTCATGGAGCATTTTGATGAAATGGATCATGGAGCATTGTGATGAAAGTTGTCATGGAGCCTTTTGATGACAGGGGTCATGGAGCATTGTGATGATAATGGTCATGGAGCATTGTGATGACAGGTGTCATTGAACATTTTAATAAAATGTGTCATGGAGCATTGTGATGACAGTGGGCATGGATCAGTGTGATGACAAGGGCCATGGAGCATTGTTATGAGAAGTGTCATGGACCATTGTGATGAAAGGGATAATGGAGCACTGTGATGACAGATTTCATGGATTATTGTGATGACAAGGGCCATGGAGAATTTTGAGGACAAGTGTCATGTAGCATTGTGATGACACGGGCATGGAGAATTATGATGAAAGGGGTCACCGGGCATTGTGATGATAGTGGTTTTGGAGCTTTATGTTGACAGAGGGCATGGAGGATTCTGATGAAAGGGGTACTAGAGCATTGTGATGAAAGTCTTCATGGAGCATTGTGATGACAATGGTCATGGAGCATTGTGATGAAAGGGGTTATAGAGCATTGTGATGACAGTGGACATGGAGCATTGTGATGACAGAGGTCATGGGGCATTGTCATTACAGGGGGCATGGAGTATTGTGATGAAAGTCCTACTGGAGCATTGTTATAAAAGTGGTTATGGATTATTTTGATGAAATGTATAATGGATCATTGTGATGACAGGGAGCATGGAGCATTGTGATGAAAGTGGTACTGGAGCACTGTGATGAAATGTGTCATGGATCACTGTGATGATAGCGATCATGGAGCATTGTGATGAAACTGGTCATGGATCGTTTTGATGAAAGGGCTCATGGAGCATTGTGATGAAAGTGTTCATGGAGCATTGTGATGAAAGAGTTCATGGAGAATTCTGATGACAGGAGTCATGGAGCATTGGGATGACATGGACCGTGGAGCATTGTGATGACACGGGCATGAAGCATTGTGATGACAAGGACCATGGAGCATTGTGATGACAAGGGTCATTGAGCATTTTGATGACAGGGATCATTTATCATTGTGATGATATGTGCCATGCAGCATTGTGATGAAAAGTGTACTGGAGCATTGTGATGAAATGGGTCATGGATCATTTGGATGATAGCGATCACCAAGCATTGTGATGAAATTGGTCATGGCTTATTGTGATGAAAGGGATCATGAAGCATTATGATGACAGAGGGCATGGAGCATTGTGATGAAAGGGGTCATGGAGCATTGTGATGACGCGGGCCATGGTTCACGGTGGTGACAGGGGTCATGGGGCATTTTGATGAATGTGGTCAAGGAGCATTGTGATGACCACTGCCATGAAGCATTGTGATGACAGGGGCCATTTAGCATTGTGATGAAACGGGTCAAGGAGCATAGTGATGACAAGGGCCATTGAGCATTCTGATGAAAAGCGTCATGGAGCATTTTGAAGACAGCGTCATGGGGCATTGTGATGAATGGGGTACTGGAGCATTGTGATTAAAGCGTTCATGGATCATTGTGATGATAGCGATCATGGATCATTGTGATGACAGGGGTCAGTGAGCATTTTGATGAGAAGTATCTTGGAGCATTGTGATGACAGGTTTCATGAGCATTGTGATGAAAGGAGTCATGGAGCTTGTGATGGCAGGGGGCATGGAGCATTGTGATGAAAGGCGTATTGGAGCATTGTAATGAAAGTGTCATGGATTATTATGATGCAAGGGATCATGGGGCATTGTGATGACAGGGGGCATGGAGCATTGTGATGCCAACGGTCATGGATCATTGTGATGAAAGTGGTTATGGAGCAATTTCATGACAACGGCCATAGAGCACTGTGATGACAAGGGTCGGGTGTATTGTGATGCCAGTGGTCATGGAGCATTGTAATGACAAGGGCCATGAAGCGTTGTGATGACAGGGGTCATGGGACATTGTGGTGACAGAAGTCAAGGACCATTGTGATGAAGGGGTAATGGAGCATTGTAATAAAAGGGGTCATGTGGCATTGGGATGACAAGCGCCATGGAGCATTGTGATGACAAGGGCCATTTAATATTGTGATGAAACCTGTCATGGAGCATTGTGATGAGAGGGGTCATGGCGCATTGTGATGACAAGGTTCATGGAGCATTGTGATGAAAGTGGGTACTGGAGCATTGTGATGAAAGTGGTTATGGATCATTGTGATGATAGCGATCATGGAGCATTGTGATGAAAGTTGTCATGGAGCATTGTGATGAAATGGATCATGGAGCATTGTGAGGAAAGTTTCATGGAGCATTGTGATGACACGGTCCATGAATTATTGTGATGACCATGGTAATGGAGCATTGTAATGACACAGACATGGAGCATTTTGATGACAAGATCCATGGAGAATTGTGATGACAGGGGTCATGGAGCATTGTGATGAAAGGAATCATGGAGCATTGCGATGACACGGGCCAAGGAGCATTGTGATGAAAAGAGTCATGGAGCATTGCGATGACACAGGCTAAGGTGCATTGTGATGAAAGGAGTCATGGAGGATTGTGATGAATATGGTCTTGAAGCATTGAGATGACAAGGGACATGGAGCATTGTGATGACAAACGCCGTGGAGCATTGTGATGAGAAGGGCCATGTAGTATTTTGATGAAACTGGTCATGGAGCATTTTGATGACCTTGGGCAAGGAGCATTGTGATGACAAGGTCTATGGAGCATTGTGATGACAAGCGTCATGGAGCATTGTGATGACACTGGTCATAGGGCATTGTGATAACAGTGTTCATGGAGCATTGTAATGGCAAGGGCCATGGAACATAGTGATGACAGGGGTTATGCAGCATTGTGATGACAAGCACCATGGAACATTGTGATGACAAGGGCCATTTAGAATTGTGATGAAACGGGTCATGGAGTATTGTGATGAATGTGCTCATGGAGCATCTTGATGACAGTGGGCATTGAGCAGTGTGATGACAAGGGCCATGGAGCATTGTGATGAGAAGCGCCAAGGAGCATTGTGATGACAAAGGCCATTTAGCATTGTGATGGAACGTGTCATGGAGCATTATGATGAAAGTGGTCATAGAGCATTTTGATGATATTGGGCATGGAGCATTGTGATGACAAGCTCCATATAGCATTTTGATGACAAGGGCCTTTTAGCATTGTGATGAAATGGGTCATGGAGTTTTGTGATGAATATGGTTATTGAGCATTATGACGACTGTGGGCATGGAGCACTCTGATAACAGGGGTCATGGGGAGCATTGTGATGTCCAGCATCATGGAGCATTGTGATGACAAGGCCATGGAACATTGTGATGACAGGTGCATGGAGGTTTGTGAAGAATGTGGTCATGGAGCATTGTGATGTTAGTGGGCATGGAGCATTGTGATAACAGTTGTCATGGAGCATTGTGATAACAGTGGCCATGGAGCATTGTGATGAAAGGGGTACTGGAGCATTGTGATGAAATGGGTCATGGAGCATTGTGATGACAGGTATCATGAAGCATTGTGATGAAAATTGTCATGGAGCATTGTGATGACAAGCGCCTTTGAGCATTGTGATGACAAGGGCCTTTTAGCATTGTGATGAAACGTGTCATAGAGCTTTCTAATGAATGTGGTCATGGTGCATTGTGATGAGAGTGGGCATGGAGCATTGTGATGACAAGCGCCATGGACTATTTTGATGACAAGTGGCATGGAGCTTTGTGATGACAGGTTCATGGAGACTTGTGATGACAGGGTCATGGAGCATTGTGATAACAGGGGCCATGGAGAATTGTGATGAAAGGGGTACTGGAGCATTGTGATGAAAGGGGTCATGGATTATTTTCATGATAGCGATCATGGAGCATTGTGATGAAAGGGATAATGGAGCATTGTGATGAAAGGGATAATGGAGCATTTTGATGAAAGCAGTCATGGAGCATTGTGATGAAATGTGTCATGGAGCATTGTGATGACACTGCATATGGATCATTCTGGTGATAAGTGCTATGGAGCATTGTGATGACAAGTGTCATGGAGCATTTTGATGAAAGGGTCCTAGAGCATTTTGATGAGAGGGGTTATGGAGCATTGTGATGACAGATGTTATAGAGAGTTGTGATGACACGGGCATGGAGCATTGTGATGACAAGATACATGGAGCATTGTGATGACAGGGATCATGGGACATTGTGATGACAGGGGGCATGGATTATTGTGCTGAAATGCTTCGGGGGCATTGTGATGAAAGTGGTCATGGATTATTGTGATGAAATGGATAATGGAGCATTGGGATGACAGGGGGCATTGAGCATTGAGATGAAAAGTGTCACGGAGCATTGTGATATCATGGATCATGGAGCATTGTGATGACAAGAGCCATGGAACATTGTGATGACAGGGGTCATTGATCATTGTGATGAAAGTTGTCATGAAGCATTGTGATGACACGGGGCATGGATCATTGTGATGATAGGGGTCATGAAGCATTGTGATGTCAGGTGTCATGGAGCAGTGTGATGGCGGGCCTTGGACAGTGTGATGAGAGGGGTCATGGATCCAGCATTGTGATGAAAGTGGTCAGGGAGCATTGTGATGAAAGGGGTAATGGAGCTTTGTAATAAAATTGGTCATGGAGCTTTGTGATGATAGCGATCATAGAGCATTGTGATGAAAGGCGTACTGGGGCATTGTGATGAAAGGGGTCATGGATCATTGTGATGATAACGATCATGGAGCATTTTGTTGAAAGTGGTCATGGAGCATTTTGATGAAATGGATCATGGAGCATTGTGATGAAAGTTGTCGTGGAGCCTTTTGATGACAGGGGTCATGGAGCATTGTGATGATAAGGGTCATGGAGCATTGTGATGACAGGTGTCATTGAACATTGTAATAAAATGTGTCATGGAGCATTGTGATGACAGTGGGCATGGATCAGTGTGATGACAAGGGCCATGGAGCATTGTTATGAGAAGTGTCATGGACCATTGTGATGAAAGGGATAATGGAGCACTGTGATGACAGATTTCATGGATTATTGTGATGACAAGGGCCATGGAGAATTTTGAGGACAAGTGTCATGTAGCATTGTGATGACACGGGCATGGAGAATTATGATGAAAGGGGTCACCGGGCATTGTGATGATAGTGGTTTTGGAGCTTTATGTTGACAGAGGGCATGGAGGATTCTGATGAAAGGGGTACTAGAGCATTGTGATGAAAGTCTTCATGGAGCATTGTGATGAAAATGGTCATGGAGCATTGTGATGACAGGGGTTATAGAGCATTGTGATGACAGTGGACATGGAGCATTGTGATGACAGAGGTCATGGGGCATTGTCATTACAGGGGGCATGGAGTATTGTGATGAAAGTCCTACTGGAGCATTGTGATAAAAGTGGTTATGGATTATTGTGATGAAATGTATAATGGATCATTGTGATGACAGGGAGCATGGAGCATTGTGATGAAAGTGGTACTGGAGCACTGTGATGAAATGTGTCATGGATCACTGTGATGATAGCGATCATGGAGCATTGTGATGAAACTGGTCATGGATCGTTTTGATGAAAGGGCTCATGGAGCATTGTGATGAAAGTGTTCATGGAGCATTGTAATGAAAGAGTTCATGGAGAATTCTGATGACAGGAGTCATGGAGCATTGGGATGACAAGGACCATGGAGCATTGTGATGACAAGGGTCATTGAGCATTTTGATGACAGGGATCATTTATCATTGTGATGATATGTGCCATGCAGCATTGTGATGAAAAGTGTACTGGAGCATTGTGATGAAATGGGTCATGGATCATTTGCATGATAGCGATCACCAAGCATTGTGATGAAATTGGTCATGGCTTATTGTGATGAAAGGGATCATGAAGCATTATGATGACAGAGGGCATGGAGCATTGTGATGAAAGGGGTCATGGAGCATTGTGATGACGCGGGCCATGGTTCACGGTGGTGACAGGGGTCATGGGGCATTTTGATGAAAGTGGTCAAGGAGCATTGTGATGACCACTGCCATGAAGCATTGTGATGACAGGGGCCATTTAGCATTGTGATGAAACGGGTCAAGGAGCATAGTGATGACAAGGGCCATTGAGCATTCTGATGAAAAGCGTCATGGAGCATTTTGAAGACAGCGTCATGGGGCATTGTGATGAATGGGGTACTGGAGCATTGTGATTAAAGCGTTCATGGATCATTGTGATGATAGCGATCATGGATCATTGTGATGACAGGGGTCAGTGAGCATTTTGATGAGAAGTATCTTGGAGCATTGTGATGACATGTTTCATGAGCATTGTGATGAAAGGAGTCATGGAGCTTGTGATGGCAGGGGGCATGGAGCATTGTGATGAAAGGCGTATTGGAGCATTGTAATGAAAGTGTCATGGATTATTATGATGCAAGGGATCATGGGGCATTGTGATGACAGGGGGCATGGAGCATTGTGATGCCAACGGTCATGGATCATTGTGATGAAAGTGGTTATGGAGCAATTTCATGACAACGGCCATAGAGCACTGTGATGACAAGGGTCGGGGGTATTGTGATGACAGTGGTCATGGAGCATTGTAATGACAAGGGCCATGAAGCGTTGTGATGACAGGGGTCATGGGACATTGTGGTGACAGAAGTCAAGGACCATTGTGATGAAGGGGTAATGGAGCATTGTAATAAAAGGGGTCATGTGGCATTGGGATGACAAGCGCCATGGAGCATTGTGATGACAAGGGCCATTTAATATTGTGATGAAACCTGTCATGGAGCATTGTGATGAGAGGGGTCATGGCGCATTGTGATGACAAGGTTCATGGAGCATTGTGATGAAAGTGGGTACTGGAGCATTGTGATGAAAGTGGTTATGGATCATTGTGATGATAGCGATCATGGAGCATTGTGATGAAAGTTGTCATGGAGCATTGTGATGAAATGGATCATGGAGCATTGTGAGGAAAGTTTCATGGAGCATTGTGATGACACGGTCCATGAATTATTGTGATGACCAGGGTAATGGAGCATTGTAATGACACGGACATGGAGCATTTTGATGACAAGATCCATGGAGAATTGTGATGACAGGGGTCATGGAGCATTGTGATGAAAGGAATCATGGAGCATTGCGATGACACGGGCCAAGGAGCATTGTGATGAAAAGAGTCATGGAGCATTGCGATGACACAGGCTAAGGTGCATTGTGATGAAAGGAGTCATGGAGCATTGTGATGAATATGGTCTTGAAGCATTGAGATGACAAGGGACATGGAGCATTGTGATGACAAGGGCCATGTAGTATTTTGATGAAACTGGTCATGGAGCATTTTGATGACATTGGGCAAGGAGCATTGTGATGACAAGGTCTATGGAGCATTGTGATGACAAGCGTCATGGAGCATTGTGATGACACTGGTCATAGGGCATTGTGATAACAGTGTTCATGGAGCATTGTGATGGCAAGGGCCATGGAACATAGTGATGACAGGGGTTATGCAGCATTGTGATGACAAGCACCATGGAACATTGTGATGACAAGGGCCATTTAGAATTGTGATGAAACGGGTCATGGAGTATTGTGATGAATGTGCTCATGGAGCATCTTGATGACAGTGGGCATTGAGCAGTGTGATGACAAGGGCCATGGAGCATTGTGATGAGAAGCGCCAAGGAGCATTGTGATGACAAAGGCCATTTAGCATTGTGATGGAACGTGTCATGGAGCATTATGATGAAAGTGGTCATAGAGCACTTTGATGATATTGGGCATGGAGCATTGTGATGACAAGCTCCATATAGCATTTTGATGAGAAGGGCCTTTTAGCATTGTGATGAAATGGGTCATGGAGTTTTGTGATGAATATGGTTATTGAGCATTATGACGACTGTGGGCATGGAGCACTCTGATAACAGGGGTCATGGGGAGCATTGTGATGTCCAGCATCATGGAGCATTGTGATGACAAGGCCATGGAACATTGTGATGACAGGTGCATGGAGGTTTGTGAAGAATGTGGTCATGGAGCATTGTGATGTTAGTGGGCATGGAGCATTGTGATAACAGTTGTCATGGAGCATTGTGATAACAGTGGCCATGGAGCATTGTGATGAAATGGGTCATGGAGCATTGTGATGACAGGTATCATGAAGCATTGTGATGAAAATTGTCATGGAGCATTGTGATGACAAGCGCCTTTGTGCATTGTGATGACAAAGGCCTTTGAGCATTGTGATGAAACGTGTCATAGAGCTTTCTAATGAATGTGGTCATGGTGCATTGTGATGACAGTGGGCATGGAGCATTGTGATGACAAGCGCCATGGACTATTTTGATGACAAGTGCCATGGAGCTTTGTGATGACAGGTTCATGGAGACTTGTGAAGACAGGGTCATGGAGCATTGTGATAACAGGGGCCATGGAGAATTGTGATGAAAGGGGTACTGGAGCATTGTGATGAAAGGGGTCATGAATTATTTTCATGATAGCGATCATGGAGCATTGTGATGAAAGTTGGCATGGAGCATTGTGATGAAAGGGATAATGGAGCATTTTGATGAAAGCAGTCATGGAGCATTGTGATGAAATGTGTCATGGAGCATTGTGATGACACTGCATATGGATCATTCTGGTGATAAGTGCTATGGAGCATTGTGATGACAAGTGTCATGGAGCATTTTGATGAAAGGGTCCTAGAGCATTTTGATGAGAGGGGTTATGGAGCATTGTGATGACAGATGTTATAGAGAGTTGTGATGACACGGGCATGGAGCATTGTGATGACAAGATACATGGAGCATTGTGATGACAGGGATCATGGGACATTGTGATGACAGGGGGCATGGATTATTGTGCTGAAATGCGTCGGGGGCATTGTGATGAAAGTGGTCATGGATTATTGTGATGAAATGGATAATGGAGCATTGGGATGACAGGGGGCATTGAGCATTGAGATGAAAAGTGTCACGGAGCATTGTGATATCATGGATCATGGAGCATTGTGATGACAAGAGCCATGGAACATTGTGATGACAGGGGTCATTGATCATTGTGATGAAAGTTGTCATGAAGCATTGTGATGACACGGGGCATGGATCATTGTGATGATAGGGGTCATGAAGCATTGTGATGTCAGGTGTCATGGAGCAGTGTGATGGCGGGCCTTGGACAGTGTGATGAGAGGGGTCATGGAGCATTGTGATGAAAGTGGTAATGGAATTTTGTAATAAAATTGGTCATGGAGCTTTGTGAATATAGCGATCATAGAGCATTGTGATGAAAGGCGTACTGGGGCATTGTGATGAAAGGGGTCATGGATCATTGTGATGATAACGATCATGGAGCATTTTGTTGAAAGTGGTCATGGAGCATTTTGATGAAATGGATCATGGAGCATTGTGATGAATATGGTCTTGAAGCATTGAGATGACAAGGGACATGGAGCATTGTGATGACAAACGCCGTGGAGCATTGTGATGACAAGGGCCATGTAGTATTTTGATGAAACTGGTCATGGAGCATTTTGATGACATTGGGCAAGGAGCATTGTGATGACAAGGTCTATGGAGCATTGTGATGACAAGCGTCATGGAGCATTGTGATGACACTGGTCATAGGGCATTGTGATAACAGTGTTCATGGAGCATTGTGATGGCAAGGGCCATGGAACATAGTGATGACAGGGGTTATGCAGCATTGTGATGACAAGCACCATGGAACATTGTGATGACAAGGGCCATTTAGAATTGTGATGAAACGGGTCATGGAGTATTGTGATGAATGTGCTCATGGAGCATCTTGATGACAGTGGGCATTGAGCAGTGTGATGACAAGGGCCATGGAGCATTGTGATGAGAAGCGCCAAGGAGCATTGTGATGACAAAGGCCATTTAGCATTGTGATGGAACGTGTCATGGAGCATTATGATGAAAGTGGTCATAGAGCATTTTGATGATATTGGGCATGGAGCATTGTGATGACAAGCTCCATATAGCATTTTGATGACAAGGGCCTTTTAGCATTGTGATGAAATGGGTCATGGAGTTTTGTGATGAATATGGTTATTGAGCATTATGACGACTGTGGGCATGGAGCACTCTGATAACAGGGGTCATGGGGAGCATTGTGATGTCCAGCATCATGGAGCATTGTGATGACAAGGCCATGGAACATTGTGATGACAGGTGCATGGAGGTTTGTGAAGAATGTGGTCATGGAGCATTGTGATGTTAGTGGGCATGGAGCATTGTGATAACAGTTGTCATGGAGCATTGTGATAACAGTGGCCATGGAGCATTGTGATGAAAGGGGTACTGGAGCATTGTGATGAAATGGGTCATGGAGCATTGTGATGACAGGTATCATGAAGCATTGTGATGAAAATTGTCATGGAGCATTGTGATGACAAGCGCCTTTGAGCATTGTGATGACAAGGGCCTTTGAGCATTGTGATGAAACGTGTCATAGAGCTTTCTAATGAATGTGGTCATGGTGCATTGTGATGAGAGTGGGCATGGAGCATTGTGATGACAAGCGCCATGGACTATTTTGATGACAAGTGGCATGGAGCTTTGTGATGACAGGTTCATGGAGACTTGTGATGACAGGGTCATGGAGCATTGTGATAACAGGGGCCATGGAGAATTGTGATGAAAGGGGTACTGGAGCATTGTGATGAAAGGGGTCATGGATTATTTTCATGATAGCGATCATGGAGCATTGTGATGAAAGTTGGCATGGAGCATTGTGATGAAAGGGATAATGGAGCATTTTGATGAAAGCAGTCATGGAGCATTGTGATGAAATGTGTCATGGAGCATTGTGATGACACTGCATATGGATCATTCTGGTGATAAGTGCTATGGAGCATTGTGATGACAAGTGTCATGGAGCATTTTGATGAAAGGGTCCTAGAGCATTTTGATGAGAGGGGTTATGGAGCATTGTGATGACAGATGTTATAGAGAGTTGTGATGACACGGGCATGGAGCATTGTGATGACAAGATACATGGAGCATTGTGATGACAGGGATCATGGGACATTGTGATGACAGGGGGCATGGATTATTGTGCTGAAATGCGTCGGGGGCATTGTGATGAAAGTGGTCATGGATTATTGTGATGAAATGGATAATGGAGCATTGTGATGACAGGGGGCATTGAGCATTGAGATGAAAAGTGTCACGGAGCATTGTGATATCATGGATCATGGAGCATTGTGATGACAAGAGCCATGGAACATTGTGATGACAGGGGTCATTGATCATTGTGATGAAAGTTGTCATGAAGCATTGTGATGACACGGGGCATGGATCATTGTGATGATAGGGGTCATGAAGCATTGTGATGTCAGGTGTCATGGAGCAGTATGATGGTGGGCCTTGGACAGTGTGATGAGAGGGGTCATGGAGCATTGTGATGAAAGTGGTCAGGGAGCATTGTGATGAAAGGGGTAATGGAGCTTTGTAATAAAATTGGTCATGGAGCTTTGTGATGATAGCGATCATAGAGCATTGTGATGAAAGGCGTACTGGGGCATTGTGATGAAAGGGGTCATGGATCATTGTGATGATAACGATCATGGAGCATTTTGTTGAAAGTGGTCATGGAGCATTTTGATGAAATGGATCATGGAGCATTGTGATGAAAGTTGTCGTGGAGCCTTTTGATGACAGGGGTCATGGAGCATTGTGATGATAAGGGTCATGGAGCATTGTGATGAAAGGTGTCATTGAACATTGTAATAAAATGTGTCATGGAGCATTGTGATGACAGTGGGCATGGATCAGTGTGATGACAAGGGCCATGGAGCATTGTTATGAGAAGTGTCATGGACCATTGTGATGAAAGGGATAATGGAGCATTGTGATGACAGATTTCATGGATTATTGTGATGACAAGGGCCATGGAGAATTTTGAGGACAAGTGTCATGTAGCATTGTGATGACACGGGCATGGAGAATTGTGATGAAAGGGGTCACTGGGCATTGTGATGATAGTGGTTTTGGAGCTTTATGTTGACAGAGGGCATGGAGGATTCTGATGAAAGGGGTACTAGATCATTGTGATGAAAGTCTTCATGGAGCATTGTGATGACAATGGTCATGGAGCATTGTGATGACAGGGGTTATAGAGCATTGTGATGACAGTGGACATGGAGTATTGTGATGACAGAGGTCATGGGGCATTGTCATCACAGGGGGCATGGAGTAGTGTGATGAAAGTCCTACTGGAGCATTGTGATAAAAGTGGTTATGGATTATTGTGATGAAGTGTATAATGGATCATTGTGATGACAGGGAGCATGGAGCATTGTGATGAAAGTGGTACTGGAGCACTGTGATGAAATGTGTCATGGATCACTGTGATGATAGCGATCATGGAGCATTGTGATGAAACTGGTCATGGATCGTTTTGATGAAAGGGCTCATGGAGCATTGTGATGAAAGTGTTCATGGAGCATTGTGATGAAAGAGTTCATGGAGAATTCTGATGACAGGAGTCATGGAGCATTGGGATGACATGGACCGTGGAGCATTGTGATGACACGGGCATGAAGCATTGTGATGACAAGGGTCATTGAGCATTTTGATGACAGGGATCATTTATCATTGTGATGATATGTGCCATGCAGCATTGTGATGAAAAGTGTACTGGAGCATTGTGATGAAATGGGTCATGGATCATTTGGATGACAGCGATCACCAAGCATTGTGATGAAATTGGTCATGGCTTATTGTGATGAAAGGGATCATGAAGCATTATGATGACAGAGGGCATGGAGCATTGTGATGAAAGGGGTCATGGAGCATTGTGATGACGCGGGCCATGGTTCACGGTGGTGACAGGGGTCATGGGGCATTTTGATGAAAGTGGTCAAGGAGCATTGTGATGACCACTGCCATGAAGCATTGTGATGACAGGGGCCATTTAGCATTGTGATGAAACGGGTCAAGGAGCATAGTGATGACAAGGGCCATTGAGCATTCTGATGAAAAGCGTCATGGAGCATTTTGAAGACAGCGTCATGGGGCATTGTGATGAATGGGGTACTGGAGCATTGTGATTAAAGCGTTCATGGATCATTGTGATGATAGCGATCATGGATCATTGTGATGACAGGGGTCAGTGAGCATTTTGATGAGAAGTATCTTGGAGCATTGTGATGACAGGTTTCATGAGCATTGTGATGAAAGGAGTCATGGAGCTTGTGATGGCAGGGGGCATGGAGCATTGTGATGAAAGGCGTATTGGAGCATTGTAATGAAAGTGTCATGGATTATTATGATGCAAGGGATCATGGGGCATTGTGATGACAGGGGGCATGGAGCATTGTGATGCCAACGGTCATGGATCATTGTGATGAAAGTGGTTATGGAGCAATTTCATGACAACGGCCATAGAGCACTGTGATGACAAGGGTCGGGTGTATTGTGATGACAGTGGTCATGGAGCATTGTAATGACAAGGGCCATGAAGCGTTGTGATGACAGGGGTCATGGGACATTGTGGTGACAGAAGTCAAGGACCATTGTGATGAAGGGGTAATGGAGCATTGTAATAAAAGGGGTCACGTGGCATTGGGATGACAAGCGCCATGGAGCATTGTGATGACAAGGGCCATTTAATATTGTGATGAAACCTGTCATGGAGCATTGTGATGAGAGGGGTCATGGCGCATTGTGATGACAAGGTTCATGGAGCATTGTGATGAAAGTGGGTACTGGAGCATTGTGATGATAGCGATCATGGAGCATTGTGATGAAAGTTGTCATGGAGAATTGTGATGTAATGGATCATGGAGCATTGTGAGGAAAGTTTCATGGAGCATTGTGATGACACGGTCCATGAATTATTGTGATGACCAGGGTAATGGAGCATTGTAATGACACAGACATGGAGCATTTTGATGACAAGATCCATGGAGAATTGTGATGACAGGGGTCATGGAGCATTGTGATGAAAGGAATCATGGAGCATTGCGATGACACGGGCCAAGGAGCATTGTGATGAAAAGAGTCATGGAGCATTGCGATGACACAGGCTAAGGTGCATTGTGATGAAAGGAGTCATGGAGCATTGTGATGAATATGGTCTTGAAGCATTGAGATGACAAGGGACATGGAGCATTGTGATGACAAACGCCGTGGAGCATTGTGATGACAAGGGCCATGTAGTATTTTGATGAAACTGGTCATGGAGCATTTTGATGACATTGGGCAAGGAGCATTGTGATGACAAGGTCTATGGAGCATTGTGATGACAAGCGTCATGGAGCATTGTGATGACACTGGTCATAGGGCATTGTGATAACAGTGTTCATGGAGCATTGTGATGGCAAGGGCCATGGAACATAGTGATGACAGGGGTTATGCAGCATTGTGATGACAAGCACCATGGAACATTGTGATGACAAGGGCCATTTAGAATTGTGATGAAACGGGTCATGGAGTATTGTGATGAATGTGCTCATGGAGCATCTTGATGACAGTGGGCATTGAGCAGTGTGATGACAAGGGCCATGGAGCATTGTGATGAGAAGCGCCAAGGAGCATTGTGATGACAAAGGCCATTTAGCATTGTGATGGAACGTGTCATGGAGCATTATGATGAAAGTGGTCATAGAGCATTTTGATGATATTGGGCATGGAGCATTGTGATGACAAGCTCCATATAGCATTTTGATGACAAGGGCCTTTTAGCATTGTGATGAAATGGGTCATGGAGTTTTGTGATGAATATGGTTATTGAGCATTATGACGACTGTGGGCATGGAGCACTCTGATAACAGGGGTCATGGGGAGCATTGTGATGTCCAGCATCATGGAGCATTGTGATGACAAGGCCATGGAACATTGTGATGACAGGTGCATGGAGGTTTGTGAAGAATGTGGTCATGGAGCATTGTGATGTTAGTGGGCATGGAGCATTGTGATAACAGTTGTCATGGAGCATTGTGATAACAGTGGCCATGGAGCATTGTGATGAAAGGGGTACTGGAGCATTGTGATGAAATGGGTCATGGAGCATTGTGATGACAGGTATCATGAAGCATTGTGATGAAAATTGTCATGGAGCATTGTGATGACAAGCGCCTTTGAGCATTGTGATGACAAGGGCCTTTGAGCATTGTGATGAAACGTGTCATAGAGCTTTCTAATGAATGTGGTCATGGTGCATTGTGATGAGAGTGGGCATGGAGCATTGTGATGACAAGCGCCATGGACTATTTTGATGACAAGTGGCATGGAGCTTTGTGATGACAGGTTCATGGAGACTTGTGATGACAGGGTCATGGAGCATTGTGATAACAGGGGCCATGGAGAATTGTGATGAAAGGGGTACTGGAGCATTGTGATGAAAGGGGTCATGGATTATTTTCATGATAGCGATCATGGAGCATTGTGATGAAAGTTGGCATGGAGCATTGTGATGAAAGGGATAATGGAGCATTTTGATGAAAGCAGTCATGGAGCATTGTGATGAAATGTGTCATGGAGCATTGTGATGACACTGCATATGGATCATTCTGGTGATAAGTGCTATGGAGCATTGTGATGACAAGTGTCATGGAGCATTTTGATGAAAGGGTCCTAGAGCATTTTGATGAGAGGGGTTATGGAGCATTGTGATGACAGATGTTATAGAGAGTTGTGATGACACGGGCATGGAGCATTGTGATGACAAGATACATGGAGCATTGTGATGACAGGGATCATGGGACATTGTGATGACAGGGGGCATGGATTATTGTGCTGAAATGCGTCGGGGGCATTGTGATGAAAGTGGTCATGGATTATTGTGATGAAATGGATAATGGAGCATTGTGATGACAGGGGGCATTGAGCATTGAGATGAAAAGTGTCACGGAGCATTGTGATATCATGGATCATGGAGCATTGTGATGACAAGAGCCATGGAACATTGTGATGACAGGGGTCATTGATCATTGTGATGAAAGTTGTCATGAAGCATTGTGATGACACGGGGCATGGATCATTGTGATGATAGGGGTCATGAAGCATTGTGATGTCAGGTGTCATGGAGCAGTATGATGGTGGGCCTTGGACAGTGTGATGAGAGGGGTCATGGAGCATTGTGATGAAAGTGGTCAGGGAGCATTGTGATGAAAGGGGTAATGGAGCTTTGTAATAAAATTGGTCATGGAGCTTTGTGATGATAGCGATCATAGAGCATTGTGATGAAAGGCGTACTGGGGCATTGTGATGAAAGGGGTCATGGATCATTGTGATGATAACGATCATGGAGCATTTTGTTGAAAGTGGTCATGGAGCATTTTGATGAAATGGATCATGGAGCATTGTGATGAAAGTTGTCGTGGAGCCTTTTGATGACAGGGGTCATGGAGCATTGTGATGATAAGGGTCATGGAGCATTGTGATGAAAGGTGTCATTGAACATTGTAATAAAATGTGTCATGGAGCATTGTGATGACAGTGGGCATGGATCAGTGTGATGACAAGGGCCATGGAGCATTGTTATGAGAAGTGTCATGGACCATTGTGATGAAAGGGATAATGGAGCATTGTGATGACAGATTTCATGGATTATTGTGATGACAAGGGCCATGGAGAATTTTGAGGACAAGTGTCATGTAGCATTGTGATGACACGGGCATGGAGAATTGTGATGAAAGGGGTCACCGGGCATTGTGATGATAGTGGTTTTGGAGCTTTATGTTGACAGAGGGCATGGAGGATTCTGATGAAAGGGGTACTAGAGCATTGTGATGAAAGTCTTCATGGAGCATTGTGATGACAATGGTCATGGAGCATTGTGATGACAGGGGTTATAGAGCATTGTGATGACAGTGGACATGGAGCATTGTGATGACAGAGGTCATGGGGCATTGTCATTACAGGGGGCATGGAGTATTGTGATGAAAGTCCTACTGGAGCATTGTGTTAAAAGTGGTTATGGATTATTGTGATGAAATGTATAATGGATCATTGTGATGACAGGGAGCATGGAGCATTGTGATGAAAGTGGTACTGGAGCACTGTGATGAAATGTGTCATGGATCACTGTGATGATAACGATCATGGAGCATTGTGATGAAACTGGTCATGGATCGTTTTGATGAAAGGGCTCATGGAGCATTGTGATGAAAGTGTTCATGGAGCATTGTGATGAAAGAGTTCATGGAGAATTCTGATGACAGGAGTCATGGAGCATTGGGATGACATGGACCGTGGAGCATTGTGATGACACGGGCATGAAGCATTGTGATGACAAGGGTCATTGAGCATTTTGATGACAGGGATCATTTATCATTGTGATGATATGTGCCATGCAGCATTGTGATGAAAAGTGTACTGGAGCATTGTGATGAAATGGGTCATGGATCATTTGGATGACAGCGATCACCAAGCATTGTGATGAAATTGGTCATGGCTTATTGTGATGAAAGGGATCATGAAGCATTATGATGACAGAGGGCATGGAGCATTGTGATGAAAGGGGTCATGGAGCATTGTGATGACACGGGCCATGGTTCACGGTGGTGACAGGGGTCATGGGGCATTTTGATGAAAGTGGTCAAGGAGCATTGTGATGACCACTGCCATGAAGCATTGTGATGACAGGGGCCATTTAGCATTGTGATGAAACGGGTCAAGGAGCATAGTGATGACAAGGGCCATTGAGCATTCTGATGAAAAGCGTCATGGAGCATTTTGAAGACAGCGTCATGGGGCATTGTGATGAATGGGGTACTGGAGCATTGTGATTAAAGCGTTCATGGATCATTGTGATGATAGCGATCATGGATCATTGTGATGACAGGGGTCAGTGAGCATTTTGATGAGAAGTATCTTGGAGCATTGTGATGACAGGTTTCATGAGCATTGTGATGAAAGGAGTCATGGAGCTTGTGATGGCAGGGGGCATGGAGCATTGTGATGAAAGGCGTATTGGAGCATTGTAATGAAAGTGTCATGGATTATTATGATGCAAGGGATCATGGGGCATTGTGATGACAGGGGGCATGGAGCATTGTGATGCCAACGGTCATGGATCATTGTGATGAAAGTGGTTATGGAGCAATTTCATGACAACGGCCATAGAGCACCGTGATGACAAGGGTCAGGTGTATTGTGATGACAGTGGTCATGGAGCATTGTAATGACAAGGGCCATGAAGCGTTGTGATGAGAGGGGTCATGGGACATTGTGGTGACAGAAGTCAAGGACCATTGTGATGAAGGGGTAATGGAGCATTGTAATAAAAGGGGTCACGTGGCATTGGGATGACAAGCGCCATGGAGCATTGTGATGACAAGGGCCATTTAATATTGTGATGAAACCTGTCATGGAGCATTGTGATGAGAGGGGTCATGGCGCATTGTGATGACAAGGTTCATGGAGCATTGTGATGAAAGTGGGTACTGGAGCATTGTGATGAAAGTGGTTATGGATCATTGTGATGATAGCGATCATGGAGCATTGTGATGAAAGTTGTCATGGAGCATTGTGATGAAATGGATCATGGAGCATTGTGAGGAAAGTTTCATGGAGCATTGTGATGACACGGTCCATGAATTATTGTGATGACCAGGGTAATGGAGCATTGTAATGACACGGACATGGAGCATTTTGATGACAAGATCCATGGAGAATTGTGATGACAGGGGTCATGGAGCATTGTGATGAAAGGAATCATGGAGCATTGCGATGACACGGGCCAAGGAGCATTGTGATGAAAAGAGTCATGGAGCATTGCGATGACACAGGCTAAGGTGCATTGTGATGAAAGGAGTCATGGAGCATTGTGATGAATATGGTCTTGAAGCATTGAGATGACAAGGGACATGGAGCATTGTGATGACAAACGCCGTGGAGCATTGTGATGACAAGGGCCATGTAGTATTTTGATGAAACTGGTCATGGAGCATTTTGATGACATTGGGCAAGGAGCATTGTGATGACAAGGTCTATGGAGCATTGTGATGACAAGCGTCATGGAGCATTGTGATGACACTGGTCATAGGGCATTGTGATAACAGTGTTCATGGAGCATTGTGATGGCAAGGGCCATGGAACATAGTGATGACAGGGGTTATGCAGCATTGTGAGGACAAGCACCATGGAACATT